>NC_083575.1:58332153-58482153 GCF_027579695.1 Neoarius graeffei | reverse complement strand
AGACCTTAGAGGCACTGGTCGAGCACATCTGTGTGTGAACGGCCGCTGGAATGGGGATGTTGGAGCAGAAGGGGCAGCCGCACAAAGGCAAAATTGTCCAGCGGCCCCATTAGTCTCCTTTGGCTCAGTGTGGTCAGACTGGCTCAGCCAGACAGGATGATAGATGGCTTTGTCAGGGGTCCCAGGGTGTGCCCTGAACCTGAAGCACTTTGTTTATCTTGAATAGAAAAGGGAAAGGCACAGGAATAATCTATGTCTAGCTTTCTTCGGATAGAAAAGAGGGGAGAGAGAAAGAGAGCGAGTGTTTGGGAGAGTTGGAGTAAAGAGGAAGGGAGGAAAGGGAGGAGGTGGGGGAGTGTGTCGGTTGGTAGAGGGGGGGAGGGCCCTACGATGGTTGTCCATTAACAGATGAACTTGGCTGAAGTCCAGGCATTTGATGAGACAGTGTCATAGCCTCTGCTCTATCTAGCCTTTTCAATCTCTTTTACCCTCCTCTCTCTTTCTCACTCACTGTCACTCTCTGCCTCTGCTTATTCTGCCTTTCTTGTTCACTTTCCACCTTCTTTCTTTCTTTCTTTCTTTCTTTCTTTCTTTCTTTCTTTCTTTCTTTCTTTCTTTCTTTCTTTCTTTCTTTCTTTCTTTCCCTTTATCCTGCTCTCCCTTACTCGCCCTTTCTCTCTGCCACCGAACCTGCTGACGATACATCAACAGTTCTTTTTTGGCTGAAGGCAAAAAAACGACACTACACTTCTCACTGCCAGCACCTCCCCATGCCAGAACCAGTTTAGACCGGTTAGCTGGCCTTGTAGCCAGTGCTCTGTCAACTTGCCTTACCTTGAAGAAGAAAAACAAAAGGCGAAAAAAGAAAGTCTTGTTCTGATAACGACAATAACTTGTTGATCTCCAACAGTGGAATAAAAAAGGAGTGGTATTAAAGAAGGGAGACTTATTAGATGGGGAAAAACAATTTACTTCATAAGAATTACATTTCACCAGACCCAGAGGTGCAGTATTTAAAAAAAAAAACCTTTTAAAACCATCAAGTGGTGGTTTAAGGCTGGAGAAGAGTATCGCTTAAGATGCAGCTGAGGTGTAAAGTGTCACATATTGTTTGTGCCCGAGCTGGGACAGTTCCACTATGCTGCCTGTCACTGCTAGCTGTGCTCCAGCCTGGCTGCCTAGTCTGTGCTTGCTAAGCAGCATTGGACCCCTGGACCCCTGATGTATGACCCACTTACACCCGTCAGCAGTGGATGCCATCGATTTCTTCTCTTCCTCTGAGGGATGGCCAGTGAACCCTAGGCCAGCTCTGACCGGAGCTCAGTTATTCATCACCCCACTCACCCCCCCAGGCTCCCTCCCCGGGTCCAGCTGGAAACCAGCTTCATGACTCAATCGTCTTTTTTCCAGCTCGCGCCTTTGCTTTATTTAGGATGGAAGGCGCTCAAAGGAACCCAGGGCCAATTTGTAGTTTGAGAAAGGGCTATGTTATTGATTGAGCATGCCAGGTTCTTTAGCATAGGATGCTTAACCTCTTTTTCTAGCTCTCTCAGCTTGGAGGTTGTTGATTAACCAGGCCTGGCTCTGACCTTTGAGGTCCAGAGAGGTGGCGCTTTGGCCTTGACAGCCACTCTGTCTGTCTGGCGTCGAGTGGTTATGGTTGTGCTCTTAGTGAATTGGTAGTCATATAGGGGACAGCAGGTTTCTATCTTGTGGAACAGAAGATAATAAACTTGCTCCCTCTTATCAGAGACACACCCCTGATCTCCACCTGCTATATCAAAGGTGAATGGCAGAAACAGGGCAGAGGGCACTACTGGTCTTAATGATGGGAAACCAGCTAAACCAGTGAACACACCTGCTGTAGTCCTACCTAGGGCTGGGCAATATGAGAAAAAATTATATCATGATATATTTTTTCAAAATTTTCGATAACGATATATATCACAATATAAATCAAATCACCATTTTTGTATTTTCTTTAATTTTCTGCTCAAAATATGAACATTACAAATTAGTAGTTCCTTCCTAATTAACAAAAATAGCTTACCAAGCCTTCAAGTTTCACAGAACCAAAACAAACTGAATGCACATTCTTTTGTTCTTTTTGTTCAAATGAATAAACTGAAACTGAAAAATAAAAACTATATACCATTGTTAATCATTTGTGCAAATTCTAGCAGCTTTCAAATAAACATAAAAGACATATTGTCGTGTAAACCTTATGCTGCAAGGAGAAAAAGTGCAATCCTGTACGTCAGTGTGTTTAAGGTTTTGTGTAACACTTTGTTGTATGTCCGATTTTAAATATCCAAAATACCTCCACACAACCAAAGATCTCTGGCCCTTCTTTTCAACGATGTCCTCCAGGGCAGTGCTCTGACTTTCCTGTTCAGAACTCCGGTCAGTCGGCTTCTCGCTCATTTTTATAATCGCTTTGTTTCACGCTTTGTTGGAGAAATGCCGCGCTCCTGCAAACTTCACCACAGCCATGCTGTGCGTTGCTGCTACACGTGTGTGCGTTTGTGTGTGCACGCAACCTAACTTGACGTGGCTCTCTTCCAACTGATTGGTTACGTGCGGTACTGTTTAGTTATGATTGGCTATTCGCGTGTCTGTCAAACCTTCGGATGAAGTAATTTTATTGAAGGCGTAGGCTTATCGTAGGCATATCGTACGTGTCTAATTTCTAATCGTAGAGATTTTATATCGTGAATAACATCGTAATCGTAAAATCGCCCAGCCCTAGTCCTACCTATAGAATGTACGCACTCATCTACAGGTAACATACCATGTTGAGTGACTGTAACCTTCTGGGAAAAATTCACATCATATAGGCGTCTGTGTTTGATGATCATAGTTTTGGGATTTTAGTTCATGATCTGTTTCTGGACCACAGAGTTTATTTCACAGAATCATTTTGTGTGAGCGCTTAGTGTGGATGTATTTTTTGATAGTATATTTAATTACAGTGCAGAATCTGGCCCTTGTGTCCAAATGTATGTGCTGGTGACCAATAATATTTATTTGTGTGGGTGCCTGAGTGCAGTCTAAAAGGAAGCTCGTGGTCCAGAACATTGGATAAATTAGATAATTTTTTTGGGAGTCAACTAAATATAACTGCAGTATTCTCCAGTGACCAGAGCTGGCTGACCGACATATTAACATTTCTGTATTCAGACTGACTGTCAAGAGCTGTAACAGGACGCAGGGATGTGAAAGTGTGTGAGCTCAGAAATGGGCTGTGTATTATTAGCAAATGTTTGGGCAGAATGACACGTTGGTTTGCTCGAAGAGAAACTGCATGTTTTTTGGAGTCACAGGATCATGTGTGTTTGTGTGAGCTGTATGAGGCAGTTGGCATTACAATGCATGTTAAATGTTGCAGTGCGAGACTGAATACATGGCTTATTTACATGTAATGTGTTTGGGGTCAAAGCACCGGACCCTGCTTCAGGAAAAGCTCGCCTGGCCTAGACATGGTGACCTCTGGTGCAGTGACCTCTCATGGTATACCTTCAAACCCAGACTTGTAAAGCATTCTGAGAAAAAAAAAAACAGGGATGGATTAGCTACTGTTCCAGGTCCTCTGTTTTGCACACCACTTTGTCCTATTGCTGTCCCTGCGTCCGTGGGAGCAGCAGAGGGCAGAGGAGCAGTGGGAGGCAATGATCATCATCTACTGCGCCTTTGCGGGACTGGGTATGCTGTGCTAATGCCAGGAGGGAGACCCTGCTAATGGGGTCAGTGCTGGCAGAGGGTGATGTATGGATTAAGTTTACCGCGGCATATTTTGGTGTTTTTTTTGTGTGTGCGGGGACCAGGAGATTGGTACTGATGATTAATGCACATGCCCTCCAGTTCCACACAGCCACCTGTGGTCGCTCTTTGGCCTGAGCATCATGGTGAAACCTGCCCCCTCACTTTTCAATGCAAGGGCATTTAATGAGGTATAATTGGCCTGGATTAAAAGAAAGAGAGAGAGAGAGAGAGAGAGAGAGAGAGAGAGAGATTGGCTAGTTCATGTATTCTTGCACATTAAAAAACTTTGTGTGTGTGTGTGTGTGTGTGTGTGTTATTTACTGCCAGTTGCTGGTTAGGTTACGGAGGTACATTGGTCTTGGCTCAGTTTCTGTTTAGACAGGCAGACAGACCTCTCATGCTTAATGTCCTAAATACCACATTATACCACTGCATATTTCTAATGGAGCTTCTCTTCATTCCTGGAGTGCATTAAAGTTGTGATGGAGTGAAAGAAGTTGGACATGGCCTTTTGTTTATTTTTCCTCTCCTTTACTCCATTCCACTCTTCCATCCTCTTTCTCTCTCTCTCTCTGTCTCTTTCTTTAAGTTTGCTGGGATGAGTTTGTGGAATGGCTGAAGTATTTGCAACATGCCTGGTTTCAGCTGCTTTCAGAAGCAGGAGGATCTGTAATGTTTGCTTTGGGCTATGTGGGGTCTCGCTAAAGTGCCTTTTATTAACAGTTTGCCTGGAGAAAGTCTCACTGGCCAGGATGCAGCGTGCTTGAGTTTTGGTGTGTGTGTGTGTGTTTGCGTGGCGGTGTGTGGCATTCTGGTGCTGCTCCATCTGCAGAAGCACTAGCAGAAACCATATCAATGCTTTCAAGGGCGGCACGGTGGTGTAGTGGTGAGCACTGTCACCTCACAGCAAGAAGGTTCTGGGTTTGAGTCCAGTGGTCGACAGGGACCTTTCTGTGTGGAGTTTGCATGTTGTCTGCGTGTCTTTCCTCCGGGTGCTCCAGTTTCCCACACAGTTCAAAGACATGCAGTTTGGTTAACATGGGGCAGCCATGGCCTGAGGTTGGGCTGAAGTGCCCTTGAGCAAGGGTACCTAACCCCCAACTGCCCCCTGGGCACTGTAGCATAGCTGCCCACTGTTCTGGGTATGTATGTGTGCTCGTTGCTCATTTGTGTGTGTTCACTGCTTCAAATGGGTTAAATGCAGAGGTTAAATTTCACTGTGTGCTGAAGTCTGTGCTTGAGTTTCTCATCTCATCTCATTATCTGTAGCCGCTTTATCCTTCTACAGGGTCGCAGGCAAGCTGGAGCCTATCCCAGCTGACTACGGGCGAAAGGCGGGGTACACCCTGGACAAGTCGCCAGGTCATCACAGGGCTGACACATAGACACAGACAACCATTCACACTCGCATTCACACCTACGGTCAATTTAGAGTCACCAGTTAACCTAACCTGCATGTCTTTGGACTGTGGGGGAAACCGGAGCACCCGGAGGAAACCCACGCGGACACGGGGAGAACATGCAAACTCCACACAGAAAGGCCCTCGCCGGCCCCGGGGCTCGAACCCAGGACCTTCTTGCTGTGAGGCGACAGCGCTAACCACTACACCACCGTGCCGCCGTGCTTGAGTTTCCGTGTGACAAATAAAGGCTGCTTGGCTTCTTCTTTTAATAGATCTTGATAACTTCATTATAACTGCCAAAACCTTTGATTCTTTGTATGACACTTTTTTTTTTTTTTTTTTACTGAGTTGTGCTCAGGCAATATGGGTTAAGTCAGAGGAGGAGTAGGTACCTATCTTTGTGGAGTGGTGAGGGGGTGAGTGTGTGTGTGTGTGTGTGTGTGTGTGTGTGTGTGTGTGTGTGTGTGTGTGTGAACTTGATCCTCTAAGCATTCTCCAGCGAGGGGGCAATCAATAGAAACAGTGGCTAACTTTCTGCCTGCATCTCTCTGTAGCTCCTGAGACAGTTTTGACATCTTGGCAAACTCATCCTCTCTCTCTCTCTCTCTCTCTCTCTCTCTCTCTCTCTCTCTCTCTCACACACACACACACACACACACACACACACCGTGCCAGGCTAGCTGCTCTTTGTTCACTGTTTTATGACTCTGGCTTTCCAGTGAACACACACAGGGGTCTGTGTAGGAGTATTTCTCTCTCTTTCTTTTTCACCCTCCCGATCATACTGTTTTTTTTTCTGCAACATTCCATTTTTAAAACTCCGCACTGTTAAACACATTACTCTGCTTCCATAAGCCATGCTACGCTGTTCTCCAGAGCTGACAGCATGAACTCTGACCCTGTGAGACATTTATAGCCTTTTAACAGAAACTTGTTAATGCTTTTGATAAGTTGCTGGTCAGCCTCATGTGTGAGATGGTGTGCAATGGGGATTCTGGTTAGCTGGAATGTGTGTGTGTGTGTGTGTGTGTGGTGTGTGTGTGTGATCTCAGCCACATCAGTAACCACAGAGTCCGTGCTTCTACAACTATTTTTTGCAGCTGCAGCGGTGCTTGTGCAGCACTTGAGTGGCTGCACTTCCAATGCTTCGCTGATCTCAGACTCTGGAGCTTTCAAGCCATACTGGCTGAAGATGTTGAGATGGCTAGAGCTGATAGACACGGGGTTTTTTCTCTCCCTCTATCTCTCTCCGGACTGGCGCTGCATGGCTGCTGTGTTCTCCAGTGCCCGGCTTTCTCTGGCCCTCTGTGCCTGGCGGGCTGTTTGTTTGCGTTTTGTATGGCTGAATAGTGCGGCAGCAGAGATACTGGCCCCTTTCATGTCCTTAAAGGCCAACTGGTCACTGAGGCCCAGCTCTGAGCCAGAGAGAGTTCTGAAAGACCGACTGAAACTGACACCAGCCATCACACTGCTGCACTGCACACATTTACACACAGGAGCAGCGTTTCATACCATCCCCTTTTCTCCATATAGGAAATGCTGGGGCTGTGCGCGCGCGTGTGTGTGTGTGTGTGTGCGCGCGTGTGCGCGCGCGCAAATAGCTTTTGTTTTTCTTACCATAACTTTTGGTGTTGACTTCACTGCTTTCTTTATTTTGGCGTTTGAAGCAGGTGTAGGGTCTCACTGGGCTTACAGTATTTGTGTTCAAGATGAAACACACACACACACACACACACACACACACACACACACACACACACACACACACACACACACAGCTGCACAGGATGCTGTTCAGATGTTGCACATGGTTGAGTCAAGATGACCACTGGGGTTTCACCCGCTCTGAGCTTCTTCTCTGTGCTCTTTCTTCTCTCTCTCTCTTGCTCTCTCTTTCTCCTGCAGTTTTTTTTTCTCTCGGCCATTTGTAACATAAAATACCCCTGTTGCCAGACACAGATGCACCTTTCTGCTTGACCAGTCAGCTTGTTTGTGAGCTGTGATACCAGAGGAGAACTCAATTCTCCAGTGACCCTTCCTGCCCTGCAGTCTAAAGGATTGGCTAATACTCTTCTTTTGCCTTTCATCTCTTTCCTTCTTTTCTCGAAAAATGTATTTATCTTTCATATAGAAATGAGGGAGAAGGGTTTAATCTTTGACATTGTGTTCCCCTGCCCAGCCGTGGTGCAGGTGAAAGAGACAGACGGGGGAATAAGGGGATAGAATAAGATGGAGAATAAAGGAAGTGTAGTGTGTAAGGAATGGAGAACGCTGGTCCTATAGGGCCTGCTAACTGTTCAGCTGGCTGTCTGATCAATAGGCTGTGGGCCATGTCCCCTCTGCCCTTCAGAGAGGGCTGACCTCATCCATCACTCTCTCAACCACACAAACTTACACACAGGTGTGAGCAATGGTAACGTGGGCCTCGGAGGGATGTGTGCCATCATACAGCTGTCCAGTAGGAGAGCGGTCAAAAACAGCAAGAGCTAATATAGATTCTCAGGGTCGACACAGTTCATGATTGATTTCTCTTTCTCTGTGTGAAAGTGAGACTGTGTGTGTGTGTGTGTGTGTGCGCGCGCACGCGCGGACCAGAGAATTCTCCCAGCCACTGAACGGCTGTAACTTTCCTCAAACGCTCTTCTGTTTATGAGCGCCGTACTGTATTCATAATTTAAGTGGAGACCTTAGCGGCTCAAATGAGGGAATGCACTCATATCGTTATTCATGATTCTCATCGCATAACTGCTAATAACACCCCTCGATGCTGTGCGCTCTCCCCTCTCCAATGAAATTCATTGTGTAATAGACCTAACAGCCTTAACCAAATTATCTCTGATGTATACATGCCACAAGGCCAATAAAGCACAACAAATTTATAGCATGCTGAGTAGCCTGCGCCTTCTAATGCAAATAAATCCAGCCTGGCCGCTACTCATTAGCATCCGCGTAGTGCACGCTAAATCCAGCTTCTATCATGTTCTCCACCCCCCCAGTGACCATGATCTGCCAAGTTGGAAAGGCAGGCTGCCAATATTAAGCCTGTGATTCCTCTACCGTCATGTGTCAGCACAGAGCGCTGCTGGCGAGTCCAGCGCCAGCGACACGGGTTTAGACGAGGGAGGTTAATTTGCTTAACCCGGCTCCCCCACCCTGCTCACTGTACACTCCACAGCCCTGCTGCAAACATTAGCTAATGCTATTCTATATATACCAGACCTCGAACCTGGCTAGTGTTACTGAGATGAGGCCTAAGACAGAGCAGAGAGATGACAGGAGCTGCACAGGGCGAGTGGGACTAATAAAGTTGTTAGTCAGGGTATTATTATGGTTGTGTGTGTGTGCATCAGTGATGTAGTTCTTGAATCCTGGATTTGGACTTAAGTTAGACTTGTAACTTGACATTCAGTCATTCATCTTCTCGAACTGCTTTATCCCACTCAGGGTTGTGGTGAATACAGAGTCTATCCTGTGAAATTGGAAGTTCTTATTTTTCAGACTTTGACTTGACTGAATTTTGCATGCTCTGACGCGTAAGTAAATAAATGCGTTCATAAATTACCAGGATACATACGTAATTGCTTCTTCAGCAGTAAATCATTTTACTCAAGCAGTTCTTTTCAACATGATGGCACAGTGGTGCAGCAGGTAGCATTTCTGCCTCCTGCCTCAGACCTCCAGGGTCCCTGAGCTCAGGTTCCTCTGTGTGGAGTTTCTGTATCTGTGGGTTTCCTCCAAGTTCTCCTGTTTTGTACAATCTCCTAGGTATCCCTAGGTGTAAGTCAGTGTGTATGTTCACACATAGTGTTCTGTGATGGACTGGCATTCCATTTAGGGTGTATCCATCTATCCATCCATTATCTGTAGCCGCTTATCCTGTTCTACAGGGTTGCAGGCAAGCTGGAGCCTATCCCAGCTGACTATGGGCGAGAGGCGGGGTACACCCTGGACAGCGTTCCTGGGATAAGCTCTGGATTCACTGACTCTGCTCAGGATAAATCAATTACTGAAGATGAAGATGAAAATGAATAGATATTCATTACAATTCATTAAAAATGTAGTCCTGTCCATATATACTTTGACGATATTCCAAGCAAGCAGCCAAGTCAAGCAGCCTTTATTTGTCACATGTACATTCAAGCGCAGACTTAAGCACACAGTGAAATTTAATCTCTGCATTTAACCTGTTTGAAGGAGTGAACACACACATGCACACACAAGTGAGCAATGAGCACACACACATACAGACCCAGAGCAGTGGACAGCTATGCTACAGCGCCTGGGGAGCAGTTGGGGGATAGGTGCCTTGCCCAAGGGCACCTCAGCCCAACCTCAGGCCATGGCTGCCCCATGTTAACCTAACTGCATGTCTTTGGACTGTGGAGGAAACTGGAGCACTCGGAGGAAACCCAAGCAGACATGGAGAACATGCAAACTTGACAGAGAAAGGCTCCCGTCGGCCGCTGGGCTCGAACTCGGAACCTTCTTGCTGTGAGGTGACAGTGCTAACCACTACACCACTCTTTCCACATTCACTGGATATGAGCAATCGTGCACTCTGATTGGCTACTCTACTACTAGGCTATCAGCTCATATACCGTGAGTAGAGAAAAACAAAATGGCGGAGTGTGTTGCTGAACCAATCGAGGTCGAAATAAAAACTCTACTCGAAAACAAACCCCCCCAAAAATACAAAAAGAAAGCAAGAAAATATGAAATAAAAGTATTTGATGGTAAGAACACACACACACACACACACACACACATATATATATATATATATATATATATATATATATATATATATATTTTTTTTTTTTTTTCAAGAATTATTATGATCACATTTTTGACAAATTGCTCCTGTCATTTCGCCGGTTTATTTACATTCTCCATCTTTAAGCATTAAAATTTGTTGAATTTTTTAGACTGGTTCAAAAGCTCAAAGAAGTTTGAAAATGACATCACTGAAATGTCCAAGGAATAATTAAATAAATGTCTAAAGCTATGCTATACCTCGGCACGACAGCAAGACGGCACCTTTGACAAAAAACAACACTAAAGTCAATTCATGCAGCCATCGATAGGTTTTTAAGAAGCCCGCCTCAGCAGAAATGATTTTGTTGGATGTTTTGTATAAAGTTTTATTTATCGGATTTGCAAAAAATAAAAATAAAAATGCCCTGTCTCTTAAAGTCCAGTGGATGTGGATAGAATAAAACAATTATTCCGTTCAGTCTCGTCATAAATGGCTTATAGCCAACTCAGTGCGACACGACTTGTCGGCTATCAGCTCATGTATGACTCGATTTCATGGAATAACTGTTAAATATATATACAGGAGGTGAGACATCTGGCCTTATGAATACAGAAGTGAAAATACTCCCCAATTCACTTCTTCTCATCCTTCACTAAACTCTCTGTGTGTGTGCGGAGTGGAACTGAGAGATCTCTTTTCTTCTCAGTCTCCATCCATCTCTGCTTTTGCCCAATATTACTATTCTTGTGTGTGTGGCATTAAGAGTATGTGCCACTCTGATGTAAAGGTATAGATGCTCTACATGTTTAATTCAAAACTAGTTTCTCTCTTCTCTGCCTCTCTGAAACCATCTTGGTGGTCAGGTTTTCCTGCCAGACATGTCCTTTCCAGAGCACCTGAGCAGCAGAAAGCAGAAAACAGGTAGTGAAAATCAAAACAGAGAGTGAAAAGCCCGTGTCTGCGCAGCCACTAAGCTGTAACCTCTTCTGTTGTTTCCTCTGTTCTGCACACTGTGAGTTTATTTTTCAGTCACTGGGTGTTTCCTTATCTCTATAAATACCTGCTGATGTGTGTATGGCAGAGAAGCTGAGTGTGTATGTATTTGTGTTTGTGTGTGTGTGCTTGTGATTGCAC
Source organism: Neoarius graeffei (assembly GCF_027579695.1). Lineage (NCBI taxonomy): Eukaryota > Metazoa > Chordata > Actinopteri > Siluriformes > Ariidae > Neoarius > Neoarius graeffei. Next base: position 58,471,098 of record NC_083575.1, on the reverse strand, counting down.
AGCTCTTGACTCAAATACACGGTGGTTTCTGTGTTTCTCTATCTTGCTCGGGGCACAGCCCTCGATCGTCCGGGCCCTGTCTCAGATTCCCACGCTGAGCGTGTTGGGACCTTGTGTAATGACACCATACTGCAAAAGCTGCTCAACCTGTCTCCCCTTCTTCCCCTCCCTCCTGTATCCCCTCTGACCCCAACCTCCCTTCCCCCATAAACCCCCTTCTGCTTCTCGCTGACCCTCCCTCACTCCCATAACCCCGTTCTGCTTCTTTATGACCCTCCCTCCCTTGCTCCCGTAACCTTTTCTGCTTCTCTCAGCTCGGATGCAGTGTGTAGTGTTATGTCTCGAGCTTCTAAAGGCCCATGTCTTGTACACAGACATCTTTTGATATACCACCTCTATATCATCCTATCCTTGTTCTTTGCTAATTCTAGTAACACCCCCTCCACACTGTCTCACTCTTTCTTTCACCCTCCTTTTCCTCCTTGTCCCCCAGACTTCCAGACAAAAGCATGCAGGCCTATTGTTGTATGCCGGTTAGGTCTTGAAAGAAAGGGAAAGGAGGTCAGTGGTGGTATTAGTGCTGGCTAATCAGGCCGAGGGGCAGGCGGGCAGCTCAGGCCTAGGAGAGGAGCTGAGATCGTCCACTCCCCCGTTTCCCAGGCACCCACCGTCCGTCTACGGTTACACAAAATGTCCGCCACTGCGCCGTTGTTGCCAGGGGTCTATTATTAGCAAGTGTCAGTCAGTTATCTGAGAGCAGTGCTTTTAGCTGCCATTTAAGTGTCTGACACTCAGGTTTTGCAGCAGATTAAATGAAATTTTAGGCGCAGTTTGGCTTTGCTGCGGGTGGACAAAGGAGGCAGCTGTTGTTGGGAATGTAATCTGGTACCACCGGGAAAAGGTGCCATTGCTGGTATTGCCCACCAAATTGCTCTCCGTCTTGCTGCCGCCTTGCTTCTCACAGGGTAAAAATCACCTCTGTTCTCACCAAGCAGAGCCACTGCGAGATGTTCTTCCTTCACTGTGTTCTCTGGTTGGATAATGAGCGGTGGCCCACGCCCTAATGATGAGTGAGGGTGTCACAAGCCGTCTTCTACAACCAGTTTTGTGATCCTATTTTAGTCTTTTATTTCCGGGAGTGCTCCAGGCCTCCCCTGCATGTCTCTTCAGGTGAAAGCCTGTTTTCAGTGGACGCAACCAGTAGAAACAGGTGTGTGTGTGTGTGTGTGTGTGTTTTGTGTGTGCGTGCAGCAAGGGGATTTCCTGGCCTGTTCTAAGCCCCTGCCTATGTTACACTGCCTTACCAATGACTGCTAATCCGCTGATATGTCAGTGTCATTTGCAGCCTTATGTTTTTCTCTTAAATACTTCCTTGCTTCATGCTCCCTTTTCTTCTGTCTCTCTCTCTCTCTCTCCCACACACACACACACACACACACACACACACACACACACACACACACACACACACACTACTTTATAATGTATGGATGCATATTTGTACCTCAGTAAATCTCACGACATGGCATGTGTATTTTAACCAGTTTGTGTGTGTGCGCGCGCGCGTGTGTGCGCGCATGAGTGTGTTAAGGCTGTTTAAGTCTGGGCTGTAGATAGGGTTGAAATGCCCCTGTGGCTTGCTCCAGCCTTTGCTAAAGGTGTGACAAGTGACAGTCGTAAATGACTGTGAAGAGTGGCTGGGGTTTCAACTGCGAATGACATCAGGTTTACACCACACACCTTGTCTAGATACTGCAGGGATAAGAGCAGTGATGTTAGACTGCATGAAGTGCTCTGTAGCTAGAATTTGTTTGTTTTTAATGAACTTTTATTGAGTTTTTATTAGTTCAAAAATGTTGTGTGATATATTACATGGTCGCGCAAAGCTATGAAGTTTATCTTCAAGCAGTGAATGTATTTTTCAACACCAGAAGATAAACTCCATATCTTTGCGCCACCATGTAAAGTTCTTTATACTATATGGACAGATCCACAAAAAATACGCAAGTTAATCAAAAGCATTTCATTTTGAACCGGCTTGCCATACAGGACACTTTTCCCACAGAATAAAAACACGTGTTCTAGTCCCTTCTAGCGGGTTTCATTCATTTGGTCTGACAGTATGCAATATTCTTAACATATCGCTTATCCTATGTCGATTACATCACTCTACCCAATGGAGAATGAGCATTGAATATGGTTTCCGATATTGCATGGTTGTCAAGACAACATGACGTTACACGTCAGAGACGTAAAACTTCCGCGCTAGCGAGTAACTGTGACAATTTGTAAACAAATTGTTTGCTTCGTTAAATATGGAAGCTTTTGAGAATTTTGAAAGAGAAACGTGTTGAACACCCGAAAGGAATGTGTATGTACGGTATACTGCTACTACTACTACTACTACTACTACTACTAATATTGATTGGCTTTTTTGTGATATATCAGACATATTCCATTCAGCTAGCATGATATTGAACGAGTCTTCGACTCGTTCAATATCATGCTAGCTGAATGGAATATATCTGATATACCATGAAAAAAAGCCAGCCAATATTATTTAAATATGTCACTCAGATCCGCGATGTATTTCATATGAAAAATGTGACTTTTTCAACACGAGAAGATAAACTTCATATCTTCAAGCCAACATGTGATTTTCTTTTTATTACATAGACACATTCACAAACATAAGGTACCTAAATTTATCAAAACAATTCATCGATTTCCTCAGAAGTGACATCTTGAAATATGTCCCGGATGTAGTTCGTATGAAAAATACGCGTGGCGTATTTCTATGCTATGGAACATGGAGCCAAAGTTCAGTAGGCTCATAGCACAGCTACGATTATACACACGGATTCACAAATCCTACATGCACGCAACAAAAGAGAGCAGCATAAATAAGGGGTGTGTCATCTAAGGTGCCACATGGACTGCATTTGTTGGCTGTAAAAAGAGATATCATGTTTCGGAGGAGCCTTGCCGTGAAGCTGAGATATGTGACCTTTGTTTGAGAGAATTTTTAGGATGCAGCCATTGTACTTTATGTGCGCTTTTCTATTCCAAAATCTCTTTGTAATAATAATAATTAATAATAATAATAATAATCTCATTATCTCTAGCCGCTTTATCCTGTTCTACAGGGTCGCAGGCAAGCTGGAGCCTATCCCAGCTGACTACGGGCGAAAGGCGGGGTACACCCTGGACAAGTCGCCAGGTCATCACAGGGCTGACACATAGACACAGACAACCATTCACACTCACATTCACACCTACGGTCAATTTAGAGTCACCAGTTAACCTAACCTGCATGTCTTTGGATTGTGGGGGAAACCGGAGCACCCGAAGGAAACCCACATGGACAGAACATGCAAACTCTGGACAGAAAGGCCCTTGCTGGCCACGGGGCTCGAACCCGGACCTTCTTGCTGTGAGGCGACAGCGCTAACCACTACACCACCGTGCCGCCCTAATAATAATAATAATAATAATAATAATAATAAAGTGATCCTCGACAGGGAGAAAGAAAGAAAAAATTTCACAAGTATTTGATTTTTAGATTCTTTGTATTTAAATGTATTTTCACACACAACTAATTTACAACTGAATGCAATTTTTTATCAGCTAGTGGCTATGCAATAAGTGTTTCTCTTTCTTTCTTTTTTTTTTCAGCCAGCAATCAGCAATTAGCTGCTGGCCAAACACACAAGTGAGCTAGCTAGCTAATTTATTTCATGTAAATGGCCCAACTTTGGTATTTGACCTTAAGCAAGGAAGAACTCTTCATTGTGAGTTCAGAGTGTGAAAAACCTGAAAAATACTTCACAGCCTGTTCTGTTGTCCTTAGCACGGTTACTGCTAAGGCCAAGACTTTAGTAACTGGCTTTTAAATAACACATACAGTACCTATAGAGAGTAGTTTTAAACCCAAACAAACTTCTTAATTACTGAAGAAACAGACAAAGCTATTAAAATTTTAATGTAATATTAGAAATAACATTCTCCCCAAATCTAATAACACTTCCAAATACTGCAAGGTGGTGCTATTTTCTGAAATAATCACACCTCATTAGCACATTATAAATATCAGAGACACTCATACACCTACATATTATCATAGCTACTCTCCAGCTGCTTGCAAAGCCTGCTGTTGCGAATTGTGTATTTTTTTTTTTTTAAATATATATTTTTTTCACCTCTGGATTTGAGATAAGGATCTCAGATATGCTCCTTCAACCTGACTGACCTGGTGAAAAGAAAGCTCGGCCCTCCCTTACTCCCGACCCTGGTGCCTCTCTCCCCTATAGATCAGCCCTCTGATCTATAGGACTACGTACACATTTTTGGCAGGTTGCGGAGGTAGTGTTCCAACATGCTTCGAGGTCCCGTTCTTTGCCATGTTAAACCCTGATTTATTGACTTCAGCTGCTTATGAGGGCTTGCAGGTACAACTGCCTCAATTAACATTTTTATAACAGTTGTGCAAGCGCTTTGGACTGAAGCGGCTCACTGGCTCTGGGTCTGTAAAGTTTTGTTAAGCTCTTTAGCCTGAACTTGGCCTTGTGCTCTGGTCATAACACCCACTTAGAGTTAAAGCAGAAAGGCAAAACAAGTGATAGTGCTTTTTTTTTTTTAAATTATTTTTTTATTTTTTAAAGTCTGACCTTTGCTGTTACGTGCACTGAGGGCAGAGTTTTGCAGGCACTGAGCTGAGCTGTTGCTGGTAAGATATGATGGCATGATATGGATTGGAACACTTGTATTGAATTATGTGTAGGATCGGGAATGAATGTGACGAGAGACTCTGCCGTGAAGAATTAGAGCAAATAGCAGCCACCACAGCCCCTCACACGCCGCATCCATCTTCCAGATCTGTCATTGATGGTAAACGTAATACCCTAGAATTAACGGCTCCTACCCGCAATATTTCGGTCCTGTCCTCTGTTCACACACACTCACACATGCATGCAATCAAAAGAAGTGAGGAACAGAGGGATATTTGAAATAGAATATATTTGGGGATATTTGAAATAGTTCACGCCAACTATTGGTTGCACTCTCTCTCTTTCTCTCTCTCTCTTTTTTTTTACTCTTCTACCTTCCAAAATCTCTCTATACACAATGAGCTATGTCTCTGTCCACTTCTTTCTCAATCTCACTCACTACTCTGTGATAATCCTGAGTGCATTGACACATAGGCTGCATTGTTATATGGGCATGTGGACACTAGTTTTTTCTTGCCCTCTATGTTTATGTCTCTGTTATCACTTTAACACCCTCTTGCCTCTGTCCCAGTTCTTTCCCTACCTTTCCACACCACACCACCAACATGTTTTTGGCAAGGCTGGTCCATTCTCGCTTTGTCCTTTGACACTCTCCTGGTTCATTCTCTATCTCTCTCACAGTGAACTTGAGTATTTCCAATTGGATAGTGCAGAGTAGAATTTATTGTGGTGCCTTTATGAGAGATTGAAATGAACAATATACTCGAAGCAGGCTTTTGGAGAGAGAAGAAAAGTGCATGTGGCAGGAGCAGGACAGAGAGCAAGCTGGTGTATAAGGCTGTAGGACATGATGGGAAATCCACAGGCCTGAACTCGAAGCACCCGCTTTATATTCTCCACAGCCAAACGCCTGAAGGGAGGCATGAAATCGGACTGTCTTTCGTCGCCCTTGAAACAGTGCGCTATTTGTGCTGGGCCCTGTTGTTCTCACACACATGGTTCTCCCTCTTAAAGGCATGGGGGTCACGTGTAAGAGTCACATAGCTGGGTTTGTTTAATTGTTTCACTCCTTCGTTTACTTCATGTTGTCAGGTTAGAAGATACTACTTTCTCGCCAGGAAAGCATTGGTGTGGTGGTTGCACTCAGTGGGAGAGGAGAATGAGGTTAAGACTTAAAGATTTTCAGGTTTGTTACACTGATAGTGTTTGCTGCGAAGGTTTTGGCTCACTGTTGTTCTGATTGACACACACAAAAGCCTTGCTCCTGCCCTAACACATCCAACCTTCCATCTTCTGCTACCGTACACCCCCAACATTCCCTCCTAGGCTTTTTGGAAAAGCCGAGGGCTAAAGACAACAAAGATGTTCATGTAGTAAACATACATCTTGGGTGGGAAGCGGACAGTGGAAAGAAACCGGGCGAGGGTGGGGAGACGCTCAGAAATGAATTCCATTGAAAACTAGAGGAAACGGAAGACATTTATGTTCAAGCTTGAGCTTTAATTGTGAGGTGGAATGGCATCTTTGAAAGAGTCAGTTAAGCGGTGCTAACCCACACACTATTAGTGCTGGAGTGCAAACGATATCTGAGGCAGCCTGAATTTACGTGAATAGCTATTTAATATCCCGGTTTTAATGGGCTATAAAACCCCTTCCCGGACAACTGTCCTCTAATAGGTCTTAAAAGTTGTTTGTTGGCATTGAGATGGGGGTAATTAGTGGACCCGTAGCTTTGGGAGAGGGCGTCCGTGGTTGGGCTGGGCTCTCCCATTCGGCCATCTTTTGGGCCTGGCTAAAAGGCGCTGGCCGCTCCTCAAAGCGAAGCATTTGGAGGTCTCGCGACCACTGTGCTCCGGTGGGTAGATGGGTGGAGGGATGTGTGGTGTAGCACTTAGGCTCCCTCTGATGGGAACATTAGCCACATTAGGCCGCTCTCAAAATGCCCTAATGGAGTACTCACTCTCAAGCACACACACACACACACACACATACACACACATGCAGATACACACAACAACAACAAAAAAAGGCTGGCAAATAGTTTTCTGGAACTTTTTAATGTGCAAATTATATATATTTTTTTAATTTGCCAGCTGCCCTGTCTCATTCCCCTTAAGTAAGATAAAAACTAAACCAGGACAGGAGCTCATTTCTCTGGACGTAGAGGATAATAAGTGAAGTGGGCAGGCAGTTAAGCTAATGGATCTCCAACACCTCTCAATCTCCTTACAATTCCACTCTTTAAATCAACTGAGATGAAATGAGGCGGTCCGTGCCGAAAGCTTCCTGCTAACTTGGTTTTCCCCGTTCCTGCGTTTGTAGGGGGAGGTGAGGGAGCAGCAGACCGTCTTTAAAGGCCGAGTGTTTTTGGGATGTTTGTTTGGTGCTGGTGGCGAGGCCTTCATGTTTGTGTAAATGTCAGAGGCTGTGTCGTTATTGACTGCACTGCTATGGTCCCGTGCCTCTGTGTTCTGTTGCACAACTGGCCCTAGGCAGCCTTCCACTGGAAAACAGCCTTTCGTCTGCTGTTGATCAAACTTCTGCTTCTCTCTCGCGCTCTCTTTTAACACACACACACACACACACACACACACACACACACACACACACACACACACAGAGCTCTGTAGATGGGTGGCCGTCCGCTCTGAATAATTTAGAGAACTTTTTGTCCCGCTCTCTCAGATGGGCCTGGGGCATGAGGGAGTGATGGAGCTGGATGTGTTTGGGCTTGTCTTCCCTTCCCTCTGCTCAGCCTTTACACGATTTAACTTCACGGGCAAGAAGAACCTTTTACAACTCCATGTAGCCCTTATTTTAAATAAACAACCGTGAATTCCACTTCATTTTCTATTAATTCTAACATCATTTTTGCAGTCATGTCTTATATCACTCTTAGTCTAACCGTACTCCTCCGACTGAGCCAGCGTTATCCTGGTGTTTACTACAGAAACTTAGAGTATTCTGGTTCTGATTAGGCTTGTGATTTGTTTATCTGAATCTATGATGACAGACATCTAAGTGAATCCTCCATCACTCATTCATTTGCGTTCGGAGCTGCTGCGAAAGAGACTAAAAATCAATTCGATCTAGATATTGCCCACTCCTAAATACAAGCACAAATTATTTTTCCCCTCTTCCCCTCTCTCTTACTCCTGCCCCCTATCTCTTTTGCTATCAGACGCACTTTTCTTTTTGTCTGTCAGCTCTTCAGACCTAGAGAAGAGAGGGTCAGCAGCACCAGGAGGCAGTTCAAGGCAGCACCATGTTTAAAAAAATAAAATAAAATAAAAAAACCCTCTATCCCATCTTTCCCATTCTCTGTCAAGAGAATCACACACTTGGCTTTTGTTGTTGCTGATGCTATGCGGTGTTCTTGTTGATGTGATAAATCCGTGTTAAAAATATCCACTTATCGATTGGTGCTCTTGGATAAAAACACTTAAAGATGGTTTCCTCATCAGAGAAAGAGCGGGAGACGGAGGTACAGGGTGCAGGAGTTCTGACAGGGTGAGGCTGAAGTGCTGCTGCTGCCAAAAGCACGACTAGCAGCGGGTTCTCAGTGAATCAAACCCTCATCATCTTCTTCACCTCCTTCCTTTCGTGTCCTGTCCTCTGCTGCTCTCTTGTTCTCTCGCTCGTTTGCTCTCTTGCGCTACCCCCTTTACTTACTGCTTATTTTCAGCGCTCTGGACGGCAGGAAGCCAGAGAGAGGTCTCTTGGCAATGGGGAGGTGGAGAGGTGTGTGCTCGTGTGTGTAGCGGTGTGTGTGTAAGAGTGTAAAAGCTGGGGGAGTGTGGGTCTCTTTTGCAAAGAGCTTCTCCTCTTGAGACAGCAGTGCAAAGAGGCCTCTGGGTTACAGGTTGAACTTTCCCTTTAGCCCTTTCCTCTCACTCCATCTCTGCCCACTGTTGTGTGTAACCCTGAGGGAGAGTCAGAGTCGGCCTGCTGCCTACGAACCGCAAACGAAAGCCTGTACAGCTCCAAAGATAGTCAGGGTCAGGAAAAACAAACACCTGTACACAGGCTCTGATGGACAGACGGAGCGTGTTGGAGGTATGAGGAAAACAAGGGAGATCTAGGAACAAGGGAAAGGAGCAAAACAGAGGAAAGGTGAAAGAACTGATCTGAACAGCCTTCCTTCCCACATACATGCTCACTGAAATAAAAGGAGAAAGGCCTGTTTGTCAGATGGAAAGTATTTCTGTGGTTTGTGTGTGTGAGACAGTGTGTGTGGCCAGCACCCTGTGTTTGCTCTAGGGTATGATGGTACACAGTTCTGTAAAGGTGATGAGTGATTCCCTCTGGCCGGCAGCTGCTGGGGCAAGCCGGGTCTGCAAGTCCTTGCAGGTCCTCATTCTCTATACAACGCTTCTGCTGCAAAGCTTCTGCATGTTTGCGTGACAGTGTGTGTGTGTGTGTGTGTGTTCATATCATTTAATTGACCTCTCCCCAGAGTAGGTAATCTAATCTAAACATTACATACAAGTCCTATTTTAACTATTCAGAGCTCTCACAGGACAATGAAGAGACAAAAAAAAATCCACAAAAGTTTAGAGATAGTGTATATGTAAAACAGGCGGCAATAGCCTACCCTCCTACTGAGCACTATCCCCCTGAAAGGCCTATAAGGAAATATATTCAAATTGAAAAAGCTCAAAAAAGGTCCTAATGGAAATATGAATTGCCAAAGCTGAATGTAGAAGGGACAAAAAGGGTGAATATGCTGAGTGAAGTGCAATTATTTGAAAGCAAATGTTATAGAGCCTTGGAACTGGCTTTGGTCTTCTAATTAAAATGGCTGAAAATGTTTTGACTCTGTCTATAGCCATGCCCCAGGTCCTGGCTCTGTATTGCTCCAATTTTTCCCTCTTAGTGATACAGTGATACATTTATGCAGAAACGTGCTGCGAATAACTCCGTCTCACCATTTCACTCTCTTGTTCCCATGCCGCCTTTCTCTCCACGAGAGGCTACGAAGAGCAAAGCTCGGAAAGTTCCGAACCACGCGATTAAGTATCGTTTACATACTGACATGCTCCCGCCTTTGATTAGAAAGCATTACTGTCGGAATTTTTGTTTTTACAGAAATAAGACTTGTTTTCTGGTTTAACCAGTTAAATGAGTCGTCACACTCCGTTATAGACAGGTTTGAATGTTGATGATGGTCGGGATCTTGGATGAAATAGAGGGCAAGAGTCATTCCATAAAAATAATAATTATACTTTTTTTAAATTATTCATTTGCCTTCCTTTTGAAAATCCTTATGCTTGTCAAGGCCAAGCATTTAGATATGCTCCTGCTTTATTACCTTTTCATGCAGTAATAGTTGAAGGTGTGGAGCCTGTGGTTTTGTGCTGAACCCTGTGCTCAGCTCTCTACATGAATAAATGATTCTTGCTCTAATTAATTGAAGCATGTGGAGCAGTGTAGTTGGTGCAGTGATTAATTAGGCTATTTATGAGTAAAAATGTCTCTCTCATCTTCTTTCTTCTGTATTATTTCATTTTTTCTTTTTAGTTCCTTTCCTCTCCTCGCCATTGGTTTAGAGACAGTGACTGCCTATGTACCCTCTTTATCCACTATGAACATGTGTGTAAGTGTGTGTATGTGCCTGCCAGCAGTGGTAGTGGTGTGTATGGTGAGAGTGAGTTTGTGTGTGTATCCATTGCAGGTGTGTAGCAGCAGTACATATACTTTTTGGGACATGTATATTTTACATAGCTTTAAAAAAAAAAAAAGGAAATACGTGCTTTCCATGCTGTAATTTATGCTGTCTGTAATTTTGATACTTTGGTTTGGGTTTAAATGTACACCAAAGTCACCACCAGCAGTGGAATGACCGAGAGAGAGGGCAGGAATGAGATATACAAAACACGATTATTCTATCCACATTCACTGGATATGAGAAGTCGCGTGCTCTGATTGGCTACTCTACTACTAGGCTATCAGCTCATATACCATCAGTAGAGAAAAACAAAATGGCGGAACATTTCGCTGAACCAACCGAGGACGAAAAAGAAACTGTACTTGAAAACAAAACCTTAAAAAAGACAAAAAAAACCCCAACAAAATATGGAATAAAATTATTTGATGGAAAGAGTGCGTCTTTTTTATTTTTCAAGAATTATTATTATCGCATTTTTTGCTACTGTCATTTCACTGGTTTGTTTACATTCAAAGCGGAAATGATTTTGTCAGACATTTTGTATAAAATTTTTATTTATCGAATTTGCTAAAAATAAAAATGTTGTGTTTCTCAAAATCCAGTGAATATGGATAGAATAAAACAGTTATTTCACTCAATCTCGTCGTACATGGCCGATAGCCAACTTGGTGCTACGCGCCTCGTCAGCTATCAGCTCATGTACGACTCGATTTCATGGAATAACTGTTAATTATATATGCTTTGGGGATCCTATAATAATTTGACCATTTAATTGTAAACATAAATAGAGTTTAATCGATCTGACTCAAATATTAAAGATATACTTATTGTCCAAGTGAAAATTTTTTGTTTCCTGTCCTTTTTGGCATGTATAGATGCAGTTCTGTTTCAATTTCTCTCTCCTTTACATTCCTCAGGTTGGATACACATACGTATATAGACAGTGCAGGAATGGTGCAGATGTAACTAAAGGCATTACATTAGATTGACGTTTGTTACAATTGCTGTCTTCTTTAAGAACTGTCTGTCCCTCAAAATTCACACACACACACACACACACACACACACACACACACACACACACACACACACACACACACACACTTTCGCCTCCTTTGCATTAAGGAAAGCATTTGCATGCACATTTACTCACTTAGGGCACTGCACTTTTTACCAAGCCTGATTTTTACTTTACTTATTACACAAGGAAGTCACTGCTGACATTTAAAAACATCTAAAAAGCTGAAAGCAGTGATGGCATTAGAGCTGATGGTGAGGCAAATGCTTAAGAGAAATTTTTGAAAATAACTTGCTTCACTCTCAGAGGATGTTCTTATTGAGTCCTGTATGTGTCTTGTGCAGGTGTCAGAGTCAGTGGAGAGCTCGATAACATGCAACATAGCAGGGGGTTAAACACACAGTATTGAAATGAACATGGAACACGCATACGTTTACATGCATCCTTCTTGGCAAATCAAATTGATATCTCTTTTAGATCAGCAGTGCAGATGTTGTAATGAATTGATAATTCTATAGCACATTTTAAAAGGAAATTTATTCTTATTATAAAGATAATATTTAAGTTATTCCACGAAATCGAGTCGTACATGAGCTGATAGCCGACGAGACGCGTAGAGCCGAGTAGGCTATAAACCATGTATAACGAGATTGAGTGGAATAACTGTTTTATTCTATCCACATTCACTGGATTTTGAGAAACAGAGCATTTTTATTTTTACTTTTTGCAAACTTGATAAATAAAAATTTTATATAAAACGTCCCACAAAATCATTTCTGCTTAGAATGTAAACAAACCGGCGAAATGACAGTAGCAATTTGTGAAAAATGCTATAATAATAATTCTTGGGGAAAAAAAGATACAGTCTTACCATCAAATAGTTTTATTCCATATTTTGTTCCTTTTTTATTTTTTCAGTTTTGTTTTTGAGTAGAGTTTTTATTTTGTCCTCAGTTGGTTCAGCAACACGCTCTGGCATTTTCTTCGTCTTATGCTTTTATGTATTTTTGGGGTTTTCTTCTTGAGGTTTTTTCTGGTGGTTGGCAAACCAACTTAAAGGTGCATTACCGCCACTGACTGGGTTGGAGTGTGGAAAAGGAGATTGGGGGGGGGAACGACAACAATATTCTTTTAGTTATTTCTGTTTCTTTTAAATACTTGACAACAATTTTTGGGGTTTTGTTTTTGACTAGAGTTTTTATTTCATCCTCGGTTGGTTCAGCAACATGCTCCACCTTTTTTTTTTTTACTCACGGTATAGACCCCTTTCACATGACGTCACCGCGCCGCGAGATTTTGTTAGGCGCCATATTGGAAGACCAAGTACATGCACTCACAATATAAAACAAAGTACGAGCGAGAATAAAGTGACACGATGGATGATAATTCTGGTTATGTGAGTACATTACCAGCTGCAGAAAGGGCATGGTATGTGGAGAAACTCGCTGTGATTGATGGGTTTGACCCATACGATAAGACTCGCGGCAAGGGAGAATGGAAACATAAGGAGGACCAGACACCAATTCTGCCATCTGTTTGCTACCCAGACATTGTAAACTATTTGTTGTTTACACCCAGTGCCTACACTCAGTGTTCGAACTATGCCGATATTTTTTGGGGGGTCCCTTTTTTTCCCTTGGGGGGGCTGCTTGTGCTTGTCTCGGAGCGCGAATCTCCAAACACATGAGAAGCCTATCTTACGCACATATCACGCGGACTCCACACCTCCACACACGCATCGCGTCTGAAGTCATAACTCATCAGGGGAAATCATGTCCACATTGGCATGTTCAAAAAACAACCTCGCGTCAACAATGATACCACACGCAAGAAAAAAAAAAACAGTCAGGCTACTCAACAACCAACCTGGCAGCAGCGAGCAAGCCCCAAACCATCCTAAATTATTATTATTATTATTATTATTATTAAATTGTAGAAGTCTGGGAGGCTTGCTCCTCATACAGTTATCAATTTGGGGCCAATTTAGCATGTTTTAAATCTGAATTTCTTGTGGTTGCTTACCTCAAAGTGTCCGCAGATCATGCACAGACTTATCCATTATATCCACAGTTTTTTGCCAAGTCTCACACAGGTTTCTTTCAAGTCTACTGTTGGGCCAATAAATCATAAATAAAACAGCTCAGATTTGTTTGTTTAAGTCGTTTGCCACTCCACTTTATTCTCGTGGGTTCACATACCGCTGCCGTTATTTTCCCCTAATCACGAGTTTGTTGGTCTTCCAAAATTGCGCAGGGTCTGTTTACTTCCGGTTTCGGGTGACGTCAGTGAAAGGGGTCTATATGAGCTGATAGCCCAGTAGTAGAGTAGCTGATCAGAGCACGCGATTGCTCATATCCAGTGAATGTCGTAGAATAATTCCACATGTTCCATGTTCAACAACTATAAAGCATATGCTATGTTGTTTCTGGCAGTTATAAATTAAAAACGACCTGTAAAAAGGACCAGTTGCCCATAAAAAAGGGGAAAAAAACTGTAAACAGACTAAATCCAGGCCTTGATTCTGCTGTAGTAGGAACGTGATGTCAGTGCATACTGATGTGTTTATCGATAAAATCCTGCTGGTTCCTCTGTTATCATTACCAGGCTTGTGCAATTGAGGTGTGTGCATTTGTGATTTGAAAGGGTGCATCTTTCCATACCTTCATGACCAGAAGGAATGGGAGTCAGGTGTGTCTAAATCTCTTGTGCTCTTAATTGCATTTCTGTTGCAGCAGGCCTGAGCACTGAGGTATATGTGCAAGATTTGGCTATCGCAGGGATTACATGCAGGTGGCACAGTGGTGTAGTGGTTAGCGCTGTCACCTCACAGCAAGAAGGTCCGGGTTCGAGCCCCGTGGCCAACGAGGGCCTTTCTGTGCGGAGTTTGCATGTTCTCCCCGTGTCCGCGTGGGTTTCCTCTGGGTGCTCCGGTTTCCCCCACAGTCCAAAGACATGCAGGTTAGGTTAACTGGTGACTCTAAATTGACCGTAGGTGTGAATGTGAGTGTGAATGGCTGTCTGTGTCTATGTGTCAGCCCTGTGATGACCTGGCGACTTGTTCCGGGTGTACCCCGCCTTTCGCCCGTAGTCAGCTGGGATAGGCTCCAGCTTGCCTGCGACCCTGTAGAACAGGATAAAGCGGCTAGAGATAATGAGATGAGATGAGGGATTACATGCATAAGACTGGAAAGCAACAGTGCTGGGACACAAATCATCCAATGATTTTAACCCGCATTTTTTTCCTGGGCCAAGCCACGCTGTTTACAATCTGCAGTAACGAGCGATGCTTCCTGAGTCATGAGTTTATCAGAAATGTCAAAATAACAGAACTTTGAAGGGGCGTTTTTGGGATATGTTCATTATTTTCTCTTACCTCACACATCTATGCATATCCATTATTCATCTGTTTGTTCATCGGTTTGTCTCTTTGCTTGTGTCTCTGTGGAGTGAATTCTCAAAAGGTGATGTGACCAGATACTAAAACTATACCATGGTGATTTTGGTCACTTGCACTCCTCTAGAAAGAGAAGGATAAAATTTTAATATGTCTTTTATGGGGCTTCAGGAAATACAATAATTAAATATAAAGTTAAATGTGTTAAGCTCAAAGGTTACTCTCTCTCTGTCGTTCTCTTTGTTTTATCTCATCTCATTATCTCTAGCCGCTTTATCCTGTTCTACAAGGTCGCAGGCAAGCTGGAGCCTATCCCAGCTGACTACGGGCGAAAGGCGGGGTACACCCTGGACAAGTCGCCAGGTCATCACAGGGCTGACACAAAGACACAGACAACCATTCACACTCACATTCACACCTACGGTCAGTTTAGAGTCACCAGTTAACCTAACCTGCATGTCTTTGGACTGTGGGGGAAACCGGAGCACCCGGAGGAAACCCACGCGGACACGGGGAGAACATGCAAACTCCGCACAGAAAGGCCCTCGCTGGCCACGGGGCTCAAACCCGGACCTTCTTGCTGTGAGGCGACAGCGCTAACCACTACACCACTGTGCCGCCCTCTTTGTTTTATAAGTATACAAATAGTGACTAGATCAGAATACTAACCAGTATTTGGTTAATGGTATGAGCCTGCTATCAAGTTCACCAGACTGAATTATTCTACACTGTTTTTAGCCAATCAGGCGAGGATGGACTACTGACTGACAACAAATCCAAATTGGAAGACTATTAAATTTTAATTTTATTCTATCCACATTCACTGGATATGAGCAATCGCGTGCTCTGATTGGCTACTCTACTACTGGCTCATATACTGTGAGTAGAGAAAAACAAAATGGTGGAGCGTGTTGCTGAACCAGCCAAGGACGAAATAAAAGCTCTACTCGAAAATAAAACCCCCCAAAATTGTTATCAAGTATTTAAAAGAAACAGAAATAGCTAAAAGAATATAGTTGCCCCCCAATATCTCTTGTTCCACACTCCAGCCCAGTTGGTGGCGGTAATGCACCTTTAAGTTGGTTTGCCAATCGTCAAAAAACCCTAAAGAAGAAGAAGACCCCCACCACCCTGAAAATACAAAAAAAGCAACAAAATATGGAATAAAAGTATTTGATGCTAAGAATGTATCTTTTTTTTATTTTTCAAGAATTATTATTATCGCATTTTTTCACAAATTGAGACTGTCATTCGCCGGTTTGTTTACATTCTGAGCAGAAATGACTTTGTCAGACATTTTGTGTAAAGTTTTTATTTATCAAATTTGCAAAAAATAAAAATGCTCTGTTTCCCCAAATCCAGTGAATGTGGATAGAATAAAACAGTTATTCCACTCAATCTCGTCGTATATGGCTTATAGCCAACTCGGCTATCAGCTCATGTACAACTCAATTTCGTGGAATAGCTGTTAAATATTATTTGAAGTAATAATTGTTAATTACTGCAAATCTTGTTTGGTTACATGCTTACACTATCTTGGTAGCTTGAGTTTGAGCATGATAGCGAGCCAAGGTGACACCTGGTGCACTTTATGATGAAGTAAAGAATTTACAAATGATTCTTATGCTTTGATGTAAAGTTAAATAAAACTACTAAATAGCAAACAGATTTCAAAACCGCTATGTTTCAATATAGTTCGCTTGATTTTCATTGCGATAACAATTGCATTAACCATACTATAGTAATTCCTACCAGCGGCAAGCAAAGGGAGAGAGAGATGGCGCGGCAGTATGTGATAACTGAACTTTCTGGCAGAGAGAGAAAGAAATAGAGAAATGCATAATGTTTGGATTGGAGACGGAGACAGAGAGTGTTTCAGACACTTGCGGTGGTCTTTACAGCACTTCCTCCGTCCAGTATTGTCTGTGAACAAGTGTTGGTCAAACAGGCCTTTGTTTGTGGTCAGTCACTCGACACACCACAAAGAGTCTGGCCTGGACAAAGAGCTGAGTGTGTGAGAGCTGCGCTGGGTCGGCTGAGTGATACTGCTCCAGAGAATACTGATGCACGTCAGACGCGCACACACACACACACACACACACACACACACACACACACACACACACACACACACACACACGTGCACAATCACACAACTGAAAAAGAGAGAACACATTCTACACTGCTCAAATGATCCGTGAACATGCATATGTAAAGACAAACACACACACGCGCACACAAACACTGCACACACCTAAAAATGGGGCAGTGTGGCAGATCCCTGGAGTCCTGCAGATACGGAGGCCACCAACACGTTCTATCATTAGTTTTTAAAGAACATAGTTGTAGAAGAAAATACTGGCAGCAGGAACGGTGTGAATATGAGTCATCCTCTAAATATAGAAAAAACTCCACGAGAACCATCGATTTTGTCTGTTTTACCCAGTTTGTTATAAATTCCATGCATAATGACTGATTAATTTGTTTTGAAAATGAAATATATTTAAGTTTGTGTATGCATCCGACGCTAATACAGTATGTGCAGAAGCTCTTCAAAGCTTGAACTACTGATAAAATTGTGGAATGATTTGACATGACATTGTCCTTTCTCACCCTGCATTTGCTAATCCAGTTACTGAATTGTTCCATTACCTCAATAACTATTATCATTTAGTGCGGTTGAATCTTAACACAATGGCCAAGGACGAAACAAAAGAAGTCTCTGTCCGTGAGTGACAGCTGGGTTCGGCACAGGAAGACTCAGCACTGAAAATGGCACATTAAATACCAACTGTCCAAACGTCCTGGACCCTTATACATGTGTGCGGTTTTGAATAGGTGTGTACGTGTCCACTGCTTTTGTTGGGTCTGTGTGTATGTGTGTGTGTGTGTGTGTGTGTGTGTAAAGGGGGATGGAGGGGGCTGGTGTGTGAGGTGGGAGGCAGATGAACAATGGCTGAATCTACATGTCATGGATACAGGGCTGCCCAAGCTGTTTTAATCTGGCATCCATCTTAGTCTGCCGCCACTATCGATCCAGACGGACGAAAGCAGCAACGTACCACTCTTTCTTAGCGAGGCCAACTGAAGACATGGCTCCAAATATACACACACTCAATTTCGGTGTCACTCACATTCGCAGAAAAATTTATCAGCACACAATGGCTTTTTTTTTTTTTTGTTGAGTCAAACACTGTACATGCACAAACCTACACTTGGCATTTGCTAAAACTCATTTCACAAATGCTGTTAATCACCGTGATTGCTGAAAGAACATAAGCAATCTCAAACAGTTAAAAAAAGAACTTAAAATGGACTGTCTCTCTTTAGAGTGCCTCATGAATAACTTATTGTTATGATTTTACATATGTTTTTATATATTTTAGGCATTTATTTTAATTGTACACAGTCAATTTCGATTAGCATTTTTGTAAAGCGCCATAGTGATACATATGGTGCTATATAAATTTGTCCATTTATTATTATTATTATTATTTCTAACAAATATTAAGAGACAGGCTTTGTGTGTTCTTCTATGAAACTGAATTGAATTGAATGTGGTTTATGTGTCATGAGGCATTGTGTCTAAGTTACCAGCATAAAAAACAAAGGATTTCTGAAGATGAGATGTTCAAAATATTCAGGATTTCTCTTAATTTGGGACAATTCATTTATTTTTCAATTGTAAATCCTGCTTTTTTGATCACTGCAGCCTCTGAGAGTGAGGAGTAGGGGTGCGAGAGAGAGAGAGAGAGAGAGAGAGAGAGAGAGAGAGAGAGAGAGCGAGAGGGTGTCTCACAGCATATTTCCTTCCTCCAAGTCTCTTGTTTCACCATGGGTACCGGTCGCTTTCTGCCAAGCCATCATTGCACTGTAACACGGCCTCCCTTTTTGTCAAGAGCGTTTTAGCATGCCTTTATCTAAATGTCGTTAAATGTGTGTGTGTGTGTGTGTGTGTGTGTGTGTGTGTGTGTGTGTGTGTGTGTGTGTGTGTGTGATGTAGATGGATTAGTGAGTCCTTTGAGGATGTGGTTTTGCCATGGTTCTGTGCTGTAACATTGCTCTGACATTTCCTCGTGTTAAACCTGGCAGCAAGGAGTGTGGGCTTGCTTGTGTGTGTGTGTGTGTGTGTGTGTGAGAGAGAGAGAGAGAGAGAGAGAGAGAGAGAGGCTGTGTGTGCCAGCGCCTGCAGGCCAGTCCAGAGTGTGTCACCAGCTGCCTCAGACTCCCAGCCTGTCCACGCTGACCCGCATTCGCTGCAAATTGGAGGGCTTTTTAATTAACTGAGGAATCTGCAAATTAGAGCAAGCCCGCTCTGCGACTTCCCATAAATGCTTAAAAGTGTCAAGCCACAGATTATCATTACACTGAACAAACTCCTGGAGCCAGCAGCCACTATGAGACAAAAATAGCATCTCTCTCTCTCTCTCTCTCGCTCTCTCCTTTCTTTTTCTCACTCTTTTCTGCCATGCATATTGAGCAGCTGGGAAACTGTCAGTCACTCCTCAGATTTTACTGCTCACACATCTCAAAACTAGAGCTCTCAAATTGTAAAATGGCACAAAGTATGCTCTTTTGAGAAAACAAAATGAGGAAAGAGGTCAACTTTTTTTGACATACAATTGCCTTTCATTCCCTCCTGTAAAATAAAGGTCTAATTGCAGATTATTGGAGTACCTGTCCAACGTGGCTTCTCTGACTCCTGTCATTAGGACAGATTATGGCAGTTTTGTCAGCAGAGCAGAGGCTGGATGTGAGAATGCCATGGGCTGGTGTCTGCGAGAGTCATGCCAGTCGGCAATGCCGCTGCCTGCACAAAGCTATCAATTATTGCTGCAATTATTTGTCTAGTTGGATACTCAAAATGTCATGTGAAAAAGATGATTACACATTCTGCCGAGCCTTGCCATGTGTAATCAAATGAAGCAAGCCCTTGTTATACATGGCACTGTAGTAAGCCGTCCTTCATCTGCGTCTCAGCCCGTGGCCAGAGAAGACACAGCTTCCATACTGCAGCATGCAACACACACACACACACACACACACACACACACACACACACACACACACACACCTTTGTCTTACTGTCTTTGTGAGGAACTTCCACTGACATAATTATTACAGCTAATTAATATTCTGCCTACAGCTAAATTTAACCCCAACCCTAACCAGAGTAACCAAAAGGAGATCTTTTTCACTGTTTTACTTTTTAAAATTTTGTAAAAGTGTAGTTTTCAAAACTGTCAGATATTTCTGTCCTTGTGGAAACATTTAGTTCCCAACCAAAGGGATAATTACAACACACACACACAGCTTGGAATGATTACAATAATTGCTTTATTGATTGTAATATTTTACACATATTGATAATTGATATTGCTAACAATATAAGTAATTAAGAAGCAAAAGAATAAATGAATCAGTGTGAATAGGAACAGACTGTCCCTCAACTGTTAACAAGAAACAGCCATCACAATTTCAGTGATGCAAAATTGTATAAAATAGCCTTTGCATGATAACAGAAAAAATGTATACTAGGTTAAACCTTTGCAGGTGGCAGCAATTAACTGTAATTTCTGCAGATTGTAATGATCCATAATTTACCGTCCATTGCTGGTCTTCACATCAACCCCCTGATATAAAGTCATGCGCAGCCTTGATTTGGTGTGGAGCTTTCAGCTGTTGGTCTTTAGTTCGATTGTCAGGAGGCATTCGTGGGTGGCAGAGCTGTGTGAGCTGCACTGTGCTGTTATTTTCCTTTGCTCAGTGCCACCCCTGTCTCTGTCTATCTAGAGGGTTCTTTAAGATTGTGTCCAATAGTCTTGATCACTTTCCTCTAGAACCCGAGGTCGATAACATATTTTAAATGTTTCGTGAAATGCCATCTGGAGCTAGAACAGTTTTGAACCTTGAGCAATTATACTGTATATTTTGCTTTCGAAAATATTTGGTCTGAAATATCTTACAACATTTCTCAGTTTATGCACGGCCATTAATTTTAGTCTCGTGTTATTTCTGTGGATGCAGAGTTTGAGTGCTCTGTATGTACGTTCCTCTGGAGAAAAATGTGGCCAGGATACGGACAACACCATGACAGCACAAAAGACGATGGGAGTGTCTGGAAGAGGCTGTATGCCACTGTGCCGAGCCTTCCTG
Source organism: Neoarius graeffei (assembly GCF_027579695.1). Taxonomy (NCBI): domain Eukaryota; kingdom Metazoa; phylum Chordata; class Actinopteri; order Siluriformes; family Ariidae; genus Neoarius; species Neoarius graeffei. The sequence continues at coordinate 58,450,135 of NC_083575.1, read as the reverse complement.
AACCGCCCTCATTTGTGTGCATTAACAGGATTATCCCACAAGCCCTCGGTGGCTCCGGCCTGCCTCCCTTCCACACTGCGGGTTCGCCTTGTTACATGCTTTGCTGGCTATTGAAGACTTCAGAGAAACCCCCTCTGAGGAAAACAAAGGAAGAGATGAAAGAGGGTGCGCTGCCTGTTCGGCTCCGTTCTACACTTCTCTCTCTCTCCATCTACCGTTCTTTTGACCGCACTCTCTCATTCTCTCTCCCAGGATACAGAGAAAACTGTGTATGATAGCAGTTTAAAGACCTCTGGCTTAGGAAGAGAATTCAGTCCATCTCCCATGTCCATTTTTTTTTCTCTTTGTTGTTGGGCATGTGTTTTTCCTATTATGTGGACGACTTTGTTCTGACTATCTGACCCTGTAATTCTGTGAGCAGGATAGAAAGCTGTTGAGGAGAAACATAAAGTGATACTTTTCGTGGTGCTAATTTGCAGTGTGCAAACTATCACTCATTACCATTTGATTAAATATCCAATCCTTTGCTATTTGTAGTAAACCAAACAGGTCTTGTATACTAACTAAACCTCTGCTTGTTTCCATTGGACCTGTAATTGGTGTCTGCAGAGCTTTATATTTTATTTGGGAAACTATGTAATAATTCATGCATGAAATCATGAGTCTGGAAGGTAAAAAGGTCTCTGAAGTATAATTTTCTCCAAGATAGGGACAATGAGACATGTTGTCCTTTTCTTTCTAGCATGTTTTTTTTTACCATCATACTTGACATGATAGCAGTAGAGAAGGTCTTTTTTGATATATGTGTTTTAGTGAGAGAGATTTAATATTACAGGAGAAAGTAAAATGAAATGGATTTTAGGAAAGAGGACATCAGTAGACCATGATGTTCACTATATATATCCATCCATTATCTGTAGCCGCTTATCCTGTACAGGGTTGTAGGCAAGCTGGAGCCTATCCCAACTGACTATGGGCAAGAGGTGGGGTACACCCTGGACAAGTCGCCAGGTCATCGCAGGGCTGACACTTAGGCCAAGTTTACATTAGACCGTATCTGTCTCGTTTTCTTCGCGGATGCACTGTCTGTTTACATTAAAACGCCTGGAAACGCCGGGAAATGGGAATCCGCCAGGGTCCACGTATTCAATCCAGATCGTGTCTGGTCCGGTGCTGTGTAAACATTGAGAATACGCGGATACGCTGTGCTGAGCTCTAGCTGGCGTCGTCATTGGACAACGTCACTGTGACATCCACCTTCCTGATTCGCTGGCGTTGGTCATGTGACGCGACTGCTAAAAAACAGCGCGGACTTCCGCCTTGTATCACCTTTCATTAAAGAGTATAAAAGTATGAAAATACTGCAAATACTGATGCAAATACTGCCCATTGTGTAGTTATGATTGTCTTTAGGCTTGCCATCCTTCCACTTGCAAGTGGTAAGTGATATGCACTGGGATCACACACACAGCGGCTCAGTCCCGAATCACTGCTCGTGCGCTTCACTCGCACGCTCTGTGAGCTGTGCAGGGCCGGAGTGCGCACCCTCCAGAGGGCACTCGCTGTTCAGGGCGGAGTGATTTGGAGCGCAGGATGCCTGCGGAGCCGAGCGTATCCGTGTATTGGTGTTGCTGTGTGCACGCGAATCATGTATTGGTGTTGCTGTGTGCACGCTAATCGTTTTAAAAACGTTAATCTGATGATCCGCTGATACGGTCTAATGTAAACCCCACCATAGAAACAAACAACCATTCACACTTACAGTCAAATTAGAGCCACCAATTAGCCTAACCTGCATGTCTTTGGACTGTGGGGGAAACCGGAGCACCCAAAGGAAACCCACACAGACACGGGGAGAACATGCAAACTCCACACAGAAAGGCCCCTGTTGGCCACTGAGCTCGAACCCAGAACCTTCTTGCTGTGAGGCGACAGTGCTAACCAGTACACCACTGTGCCGCCATATATATATATATTACATTTTCCTGGGTTAGAATATATATCTTCAAACCCACATACATGGGTTCTGGGTTCGAGCCCAGTGGCCGATGAGAGCCTTTCTGTGTGGAGTTTGCATGTTCTCCCCGTGTCTGCGTAGGTTTCCTCCGGGTGCTCCGGTTTTCCTCACAGTCCAAAGACATGCAGGTTAGGCTAATTGGTGGCTCTAAATTGACCGTAGGTGTGAATGTGAGTGCGAATGGTTGTCTGTGTCTATGTGTCAGCCCTGCAATGACCTGGCGACTTGTCCAGGGTGTACCCCGCTTCTCGCCCATAGTTAGCTGGGATAGGCTAGTATAGAACAGGATAAGCGGCTACAGATAATTTTTTCCTGGATTCGAATATATATCTTCGAACCCACATATATGGGTTCTGGGTTCGAGCCCAGTGGCTGATGAGGGCCTTTCTGTGCGGAATTTGCATGTTCTCCCCGTGTCCGTGGGTTTCCTCCGGGTGCTCCAGTTTCCCCCACAGTCCAAAGACATGCAGGTTAGGCTAAGGTGGGGTTTACATTAGACCGTATCAGCGGATCATCAGATTAACGTTTTTAAAACGATTAGCGTGCACACAGCAACGCCAATACACGATTTGCGTGCACACAGCAACGCCAATACACGGACACGCTCGGGTCCGCAGGCATCCTGCGCTCCAAATCACTCCGCCCTGAACAGCAAGTGCCCTCTGGAGGGTGCGCACTCCGGCCCTGCACAGCTCACAGAGCGCGCGAGTGGAGCGCACAAGCAGTGATTTGGGACTGAGCCACTGTGTGTGTGATCTCAGTGCATGTCGGGCATGCGCGTCATTTACCACTTGCAAGTGGAAGGATGGCAAGCCTAAAGACAATCATAACTACACAGTGGGCAGTATTTGCATCAGTATTTGCAGTATTTTCATACTTTTATACTCTTTAATGAAAGGTGATACAAGGCGGAAATCCGCGCCGTTTTTCAGCAGTCGCGTCACATGACCAACGCCAGTGAATCAGGAAGGTGGATGTCACAGTGACGTTGTCCAATGACGACGCCAGCTAGAGCTCAGCACAGCGTATCCGCGTATTCTCAATGTTTACACAGCACCGGACCAGACACGATCTGGATTGAATACGTGGACCCTGGCGGATTCCCGTTTCCCGGCGTTTCCAGGCGTTTTAATGTAAACGGACAGTGCATCCGCGAAGAAAACGAGACAGATACGGTCTAATGTAAACTTGGCCTAAGTGGTGGCTCTAAAATGACTGTAGGTGTGAATGTGAGTGTGAATGGTTGTCTGTGTCTATGTGTCAGCCCTGTGATGACCTGGCGACTTATCCAGGGTGTTCCCTGCCTTTCGCCCGTAGTCAGCTGGGATAGGCTCCAGCTTGCCTGCAACCCTGTAGAACAGGATAAAGCGGCTACAGATAATGAGATGAGATGATATAGCTCCTCTGTTTTGCAGTCTATGACATATATAAGTTTTCAATCTCAATAACTGTCCACATTTTTACCTAAACTTAGAAAATATGTTGGTTCAGGCTATTTTAAATAATAAATAAATTATAAAGCAAATAATGCTGTAGATGATTACCAAAGAACCGCTGAAAGCGAATTATACTTTGAAATATTCTCTTGTTATCACAACTGTCTGCACACGTCTTCTGAACTCTGAACAGGCTAGTGTCTATTTTAGTCCTTTATGTATTTAGCTTATTTCAGAATGCTAACTTGTTCGATTGTAAACATGTGCCACAAGAGGAGAATATGGTAGTATACTAACTCCCAATGATTTGGAAAGACAGTTACATGGTTCCACTTTAGTTCACGGGCATTGCTGTCATTAACACTCTTATTTTTACTTTCTCCAATCCCTTGCTAACCTTCAATTGAACTACTACTGTAGTGTTTATATATTGTGCTTGTGCCTCACGCCTGCTTATTTCTGTACATGAATGAAAGACTGCACTCAGCTGAGAAGGCGGTGTTGTTTGCTTTTACAGCCCTGCTGCTGAGCAGCTGTGTGAGTAGAAATGCTTGTGCGCAGTGCAGGCGTAGGCCGGCTTGAATTCCCCACTGTGCTCTAAGACCATGATAACCCTTACTAGGGAGTCTTCAGCTGCCCTCACTTTGTTTGGACCTTCTGAAAAGCTGGGCTCTATTGGGCCTTGGCCTGTGGTGCTGTTTGGGAGCATGTTTTTAATAAGGACCGTGTTTACTGCTATGTGATACTTTCATTAGGTGGCGGGCGGCTGCTGTGGAGAGCGTTTGTACTGGCGGCTGTGCTGTGGCCTGAGGTCTGGGCTAGAGAGGAAGGAGACCTCATGAATGATTAAGTGCAAATCGGCAGTGCCTCTTTCTGCCCAGAGAAAGCCAGGGGGATGATGAGGGAGTGGGAGTATGCAGAAAGGAGCTCCATTTATGTTCAGCGTCTTAACATTTTCACTTTCTGCAGTTTCTAAAACCTGTGGCCCCTTAATCATTTTAATGGAGAACAGAAAGAGTTTGCCCTCTGGTCTAACAGGCTTTTTTGTTTATATTTATTTAGATTTTTTTTTGTGTTGTATTTCAGTGTGCAGAAAAAGTTATTACAACAGATGTAGCAATAATTCCCATCTCCAGTGTCTGACAGGGTGGACTAATTGCAATCTCTGTCTCTGTCTCTTAAAGGTAAAGATGAGCCCAGCAGCTACACTTGTACAACCTGTAAGCAACCATTCAACAGCGCCTGGTTTCTACTACAACATGCTCAGAACACTCATGGCTTCCGCATCTACCTGGAGAGTGAACGTGGTAGTCCCCTCACACCTCGAGTTGGTGCCCCTTCTGGGATGGGTACCGATCATGCCTCCCAACCTCCTTTACATGGCATTCACCTGCCTGAAGGCAGCCCCTTCAACTTGCTCCGGATTCCTAACTCTGGACGTGATGGTCCCCCTCTCCGGGAGGGTCGTTTTCCGCCTACCCCTCCACTCTTTAGCCCACCACCCCGCCATCACCTGGACCCCCATCGCATGGAGCACCTGAGCCCAGAGGAGTTGGCCCTAGCCACACACCACCCGAGTGCCTTTGACAGGGTGCTGCGCCTCAACCCCATGCCCCTGGATCCCCCTGCTATGGACTTTTCTCGCAGGCTCAGAGAGCTGGCTGGCAACACCTCAGGGTCAACTCCCCCCCTCTCACCCAACCGGCCCAGCCCCATGCAAAGGCTTCTGCAACCATTCCAATCAGGAGCCAAGCCACCGTTCCTGTCCACTCCTCCCCTTCCATCCATGCAGTCCCCATCTGGTTCCCAATCTACTCCAACACCACTGCCCCAGCAGCCCAACACACCCATGAAGACCAAGGCCTGCGAATTCTGTGGAAAAACCTTCAAGTTCCAGAGTAATCTTATCGTGCATCGCCGCAGCCACACAGGCGAGAAACCCTATAAGTGCCACCTCTGTGACCATGCCTGCACCCAGGCCAGCAAACTGAAACGGCACATGAAGACACACATGCAGAAAACCTCACCCACAACAGTCAAATCTGATGATGGCCTCTCTACAGCAAGTTCCCCTGAACCCGGGACCAGTGAACTTGTGGGAAGTGCCAGTAATGCCCTCAAGTCCGTGGTAGCCAAGTTCAAAAGTGAGAACGACCGTTTGATTCCAGAGAATGGAGAAGAAGAAGAGGAAGAGGAAGAAGAAGAGGAGGAAGAGGAGGAAGAGGAAGAGGAGGAGGAAGAAGTGGAGGAAGAAGAGGAGCTGGATCGAGAAGGGACTCGTAACAACTTCCATTTTGGCTTAAATCTGGAAGCCACAAGACACCACGAAAACAATGGTGGACGCCTAGGTGTGGCTGAGGATGGAATCCCACGCTCTTTACCTGAGGTGATGCAGGGCATGGGCCTGGCAGCCAGCATGCAGCACTACAGTGAGGCCTTCCACCAACATAAGCGAGGAGTGCTCAACTCTGACAGCAATGCACACAGAGACATCTGTGATGAGGACTCAGCAATGGAGTCAGACCGTGTGCAGGAAGCCTCAGCTGTCAATGGCCGTGGCTCATCTCCCAATGAGTCGGCCTCCGTGGGCCTGTCCAAGAAGCTTCTGTTGGGCAGCCCCAGTTCCCTTAGCCCTATTTCCAAACGCATCAAGCTAGAGAAGGATTTTGACCTTCCCACGCCAACCATCCCCAACACTGAGAATGTTTATTCCCAGTGGCTGGCTGGCTATGCTGCCTCACGGCAGCTCAAAGACCCCTTTTTGAATTTTGGGGATTCCAGACAATCGCCTTTTGCTTCATCTTCAGAGCACTCCTCAGAGAATGGCAGCCTGCGTTTCTCTACACCCCCAGGAGAACTTGATGGCGGTGTCTCTGGCCGCAGTGGTACAGGTAGTGGAGGAAGCACGCCGCACCTCGGTCCCGGCCGGCCTAGTTCAAAAGATGGCAGACGTAGTGATACCTGTGAATTCTGTGGCAAAGTGTTTAAAAACTGCAGCAACCTAACAGTGCATCGGCGTAGTCACACGGGCGAACGACCCTACAAGTGTGAACTCTGCAACTATGCCTGTGCCCAAAGCAGCAAGCTCACACGGCACATGAAAACACATGGGCAGGTGGGAAAGGACGTTTACAAATGTGAAATTTGTCAGATGCCTTTCAGTGTGTACAGCACCCTGGAGAAACACATGAAAAAATGGCACAGTGATCGCGCCTTGAACAACGAAATTAAAACTGAATAGTGATGGTGAGTGGAGGCACACTTGCAGCAAACCTCCTCAAATCCCACCCTTGTAGATTTTCCCTGTTTGGCTAGTCCAGTGGAAGCTAAGACAACGTGCTTGGCACCACCAGCACACCCTTCTTCATTTACCGTTGAATGCATGTTCTGTATCGGGGCAATACTATTGCATTGACGCAAACTTCGAGCCTTTCTCTTGTGCAATAATTTACATGTTGTGTATTTTTTCTTTTTCTTTCCCTTTTCTGATAATTAGACAGCATGCATGATATGTTTTGGCTATTTTTAAAAAAAAGAATTGTCCCTGGCTGGTTAGTTGTTGAGTAAATGTGTTGCTGTTTTCTTGTTCTGTTTTTTATTCAAAAAATGAGAAGAGAAAAAAAGCAACCATGCTGCATACATTCTGTAAAACATATCATGTACAGTTTTGTGTTGTAACATGGAGGACAACCATTTATTGCTTAACCCTCTTCGGAGGAGCTGGGAATCGCACTTAAACTAATCTTTCAAAAAGATATTCTGTCCACATAGGGTTAAAATATTAATTGGCCCCTATTATGGAACATAAAGTATTGACAGCCTTTGAATTTCTTTCTAAAAAAAAAAACAAAAAAAAACAAGGAGTCATCAAAATTTGGATTTGTACTATCATTTGGTAAAACAAACAAAAAGAGTGCCTTGGATATTGAAACTGCATTGGTTAATCTTCTTATCTGCTCTAAGCTTGGAATCTCAGCCAGATATTGGAAATGGATTTATTTAATTCACTTGAGGTTCTTGCATCAAGTACCTGACTTTGACACTGTCTATATGGAAATGATGATAATCAAAAAGCTAAAAGCTAATTTGTAGTTAATCATCATTAGCTACCTATAACACATGCACTCTTCAATTATAGTATTTTTTATTGTGCATGGTACGTCCAGTATTGTGTTGGATTGAACCATGTTTCCTCTCCAGTTAAGGGTACTGTCCTCGGTGGTACAGGTTTTTAATCCACAGTCATAAGCTCTTTCATAGTTTGTGAAGGTTCTGTTCTCTGTAACAGCAGTCTAATGCGTGTATTGGGTTGTATGAACATCCACTGCATAGATACACTTTGCAGCCTATAATATGCCATGCAGTGTTTTTGAAAATAATTTTGAAGAATATTTTCATGTCAGTGATGATTAACTATGAATTGCTTACAGATATTAATCATGGTCCCAAAACAAATTTTTCTCACACTGACTGGAGTACTTATGCCTGTTCCTTAAATTATAAGCAGGGGAGAGGGAATGATCAGGATGCGTAATTTTTGCGTGAAATATATGTTTTTGGGGGACTGTTTTTTTTTGTTGTTTTTTTGCTAAGTTAAACATCTACCCACTTTTGACAACCATGTTTTCAGTCTTTAGATAGCACTTGACACTCGGCCCCTTCAGTCTGTGTCTGACGCTGTGATTGGTGGGATAGTGGTTGAGTATAAATTATGACTGCTTGCATAGACAGTAAAGTGCACTGTTAAAGTTTCCCAGTTTACAGGTATTAACATGAGGGAAAACTTCTTTAAGTTTAAAAAATGTGTCATTGTTGAACATAATGAAGCCAACTCGTTACCCAGTCCAGCACCCACTTATTGAAAGTCCAACTCCAATACAATGTACAAGCTTCGGGGCATAGACCTCCTGTCAAACAATGGACTATGGAAACTTGCTGCTTTCACTGCAAGATGATTTTTTTTTTTTTTGTACAAAAACTTTTTTTTAAAAATATGAATATAAAGCATTTTTAAAAAATTAGCAAATCATTTTTAGGGAACCTGTATTTAAGTTTGATGTTGTTTCTCTTTCCTCTTTGTCTTGGTGGTGTTCAATAATTGATCACAATATATATAGAATGGGAAAAAAATCTGTGATTTTCTGTTTATTTCCTTTTTTTTTCCTCCACCGTGGCTCTTCATAGCTCTTCAGGTCAAACATAACTTGCATTGGGGAAAGGTTTAAGATTATATATAAATATATAATAGAGAACTTAAATATAGGAAAATGCACACTCATGGTCAATTCCTATGCTAAAACACATTTATGACCTACTTTCTTCTGTATTTCTAGAATGGTATTTGAATTAAATGTTCACCTAGTGTAGGCACTATAGTATTTATATTGAGGCTTGTATTTTTAACTGTTGCTTGTTCTCTTAAAAGGTATTATTGTACCTTTTTTGGTAGTGGAAAAAACAACAAGCTGCCACGGTATATTTTTTTAATTTGGCAGGATAATATAGTACGAATTATTTGTATGTTTAAAAATTACATTAAAAAAATCAATAAAAAAACTAAAGTATGTGGCATTGTATAAAGGAGGCCATCTAATGGTTTCCCTGAGGAGTCTTTTGAGAATGTCCACACTAGCTAAAACAGGTGGTTGTACATATCTTTTTTCGGTTCTTTTTTTAGACTCTCCTCTTCTGCTGCCATTCTGTATGCAGTAATGCAAGCTGATGTTGGGTTCTTCTGTAGTGTGCTTCTCTGTCTTCTCACCTGACTACATTCCAGTATCTTAAAGAGAACAAATGTCATATGCAGTAAATTATCCGTACAGAAATGAACATCATTTAAATAAATGAATTAAAAATAATCAATGTTTTGCAGGTTTTGTTTCATTGCCAAATACTATGGTGCTTTATATTTAGATTGGGATGACTTTCGTATGCAAAGCATATTTAAAATGAAATGGAACTAATGGAAAAGCCCGCTTGAGTTCATACTTTTTTGTAAATGGCAATGCGAAATATTTTGTTATCAGCCTTTTCTATTCCTGTTCTGAAAGCTGTTGTTGTAACTTGAACTTGAACTTTATCTTTTACAATGGGAGTCACTATTTATTATTACTTAAATGCTCTGTTCAAAACAGAGACATGGAATGGATCTTTTTTTTGTTTGTTTGTTTCCTTTTTTTAAAATTTTTTGTTATTATTGTTTTCTTTTAAAAATGACCAAAGGTCATTTACAACTTTTGCTTTTTTGTTGTATTTGTTTCTGGTCTATGTTGAGTTTTATTGGAGAAACCACTGTCTATGTTTTCTGGCAGTTGTCTGCATTATCCTGTTCACACACCCATTTTGTCCCTTTATTGAAACCAATTAATAAAAAAAATCAAAGTATTGCATTGTGGTACAATTTTTGTAGGTCTTAAAATTAGTATATGCGATACACACAAACAAACAGAGAGCGAGAGAGAGAGAGCGAGAGAGTGCAAAGTGATGGAATAGCTATGAGTAACTTGGATGACACAGTAACCAGGTCCTGCTTCTACCCTTGTTCAGGTTTGTTTTATAGTTAAGGTGGGTTGGAACGGTCATTTGTTCATGACATTGTTGTATTACAGTTCCTTCAGACTCAGATATCTAAAAAAAAAAAGCAGCAGTGTAGTTAGGCTCCCTTGTCTTGCTGTCTCTGAACAGAAACCACCAGTCCAGTTCCACACATGCTGTACATATGCATCATTTTAAAATTACATAGAGATTCCATCGTGTTTTAAATAACAGCATATTGAAGGTATATTAAAGGTAATGAAAGCCTGTTTAGTATAATATTCCCCATTTAAAAAATTGACATCCGTTGAAAGAAATGCTGGTACCAAACCTCTCCAGTGCTTTATATTGTTTACTTTCCTCAAAATCCACGCTTGTTCAAATCAGTCCAAAACATAGAATTATTTAAATTCTAATCCATACACAAGTAAAGTTCACTTGTATTTAGGTTCTATTGTGTTTTGCGATATGGGTGAGATCTGAAACTCATCCCTTGCAAATCAGCACGAATTTTGTTCCTCCAGCTAGCAACTCCATGCATTTTGACCCAGTTCAAACTATACAACTCTCTACACAGATATGGAAGTACAGGTGAATAAAATAAATCAGTAGTATTTTCCTCTATTTGAAATAAATAAGCAGGCTTAAAAACTCTTGAGTCACCAGCTCTCATCATGTTTACAAGGATTCAATATTGTGTTCATGTGAGGAGCTTAACACATTTGTCACAGTTAAAAAAAATAAATCCATATCCCCAGAAAATGGGCTTATTTTTTTCCTCTTTTTAGTGTTTTATAGTATACGATTCTCCCATCACTTGAAAAAAAAATTAATGTTGTGGGTTGACGTTTCTTTTCTGAGTGTCTGTATAGAATTGGCCCAGATGTGTAGTTATAGGAAAAAATAAAAATCAGAAGTCATCCTGGATAACCCTCTTTATGGTCTGCAGAAAGCTCCTTCTCTTGACTTTGCCCAATACAGGATAAGACTGCCGACAATAAATAAATAAATAAATAAATAAATAAAAAAGTACTTTATTTATTGTTGCGTTTTATTATGTAGTGTTTGTGGTACAGACTACACATTAATGCTCTATTACAAGGGCCTGAAATAGTCATACTTAATTTCCACAATGGCAGTCATTTCTGGCTTTGTTCAATTCATTCTGCGGTGTAGGAAGGTGTACAGGGCAAGAGCACAACGTAAATGCATCTTAATGGACACTGACCGCTGAGTTAAAGGTAGAATTTACTTAGGATCTGCTGGACATTTGCAGTACATTTAGTGAAATTGGCATTGATCATGTATTACCAATGGCTGCACTCTTTTGTAAGAATTCACTCTCTTGAAAACCTTTGACTCTGACTTTCCAGTTTAGTAGAATTAAAGCCAGGATTGGCCAAACTTTTCCTTCTGGGGCTAGATAGAGAGAAAAAATAAAGTGGCAGCAGTGTCATTGGCCACAGGCTGTATGTAATAATTATACTAAAGAAATAAATACAGACATGATTGCCACCATCACATTCCTTATGAATTTAAGCAAATAGCTTACTAAGCGAGGAGTCTTAAGCACTTGTTGTTTTCTGTGTGCTTGATTAGTGTTGTGTAAATAAAGATTTCACTTATTAGATACATTTTTAGGACAGCAAGCTGAATCCTGACAAATTAAACACAGCAAGTACGCAGCTCTCAAAACCTAGTGAAATAAATAGTTATTCAGCAGGCTTAGTCTCCAGAATTGACATTCTAGTTTATATTTATTTAGTCCTGCCACATCCTGCCAAAAAAACGTGGTAACGTTAAAGTTATAGTATAGCCAATGATTTTGATGGAAGTTAGCTGAAGCTATTCAAACAAAGACACACTTTTGAGTATTTCCTCCAAATCCACACCATCAAAACTCTGCTTTCTGAATTGACACCTCCAGGTTGGGTTGGATGTTGGAAATCCACACTTTTTTGTTTTTTATCCCCTGCCCAAACAAAGTATATATAGAAGTAATATAGAAACAGGTTCCGTCCGATGAGATGAGATGAGATATTTCCATGGAAACAATTTCAGACTTAGTCTCTCAGGTTAGTCTTAGGGGTAGGTTTTGTTTCCAAAGCAGAACTCAAAACTATGAGTGGTATGGTCTTGAAAGTTGGTATGTGTTGATTAAGTAATGTTTATGTGCCTTTTGATACAAAGAAATGTGAGAAATTTTAATTTTTAGCTCACCTGGACCAAAGGTCTGGTGGGTTTATGCCATGGGTTGCTGAGGTCAATGTAAAGAGATAGGGTTGGTTTCCTGCAGCAGAACTTGAAAAATGTGACAAATAATATCTTGAAACTTGGTAGTTTCGTATGGTTTATTTCACACCTCTATGTTAGTGCACCATTGTTGGAATATTGGGCCCGCCTCATAAATTGAATTGTAACCTCCAGGTATAGCTGTTTGTGGGCAGTGAAGGACCAGGTGGTCCATGTCTTGTGGTGCCTGTTGGCATTTTGGACATGTTGGAGTGTCACGATACCCCCATTGGTAGAGGTTCACAGCGGTTCGTCCACTTTTTGATAAAATTCTATTGGATTGGACCCACTCACGTCTTGAGAGGGCCGAAAAGCCTGGGAGTGGGTCTATTGGGTTTGTAATTATTTCTCCTCCCCGTGGTATGAAACTTGGTATATAGGGCGGGGGGTATAGATGACTCTGTCTTCTTGTTTCTGTTGACATAGATTAGAGTGTCAGAGAGCAGAGTGTTTCCCTTGAACATATAACATATATAGTACCAATCAAAAGTTTGGACACACCTACACTCTCGCAAAATATAGTATATTATTGTACCTTTAGGGGTACAGTGGCTTGTCACTGGGGCAGTACCCTCAAAGGTACTTATATGTACCCTTTATATACCGCTTAGGAACATATATGTACCTTTTTGGGCCCTGAAAAGGTACACACAGTTACCTTGAGGTCCAATAATAAGCCCTAAGGGGTACATTAGGGTAGATTGTACAATGGGGTACAGAAATGGACTCCTACTGTACCCCTGTTTCTAACAGTGTATTCATTCATAGGTTTTTCAATATTTTGACTATTTTCTAAATTGTAGAACACTACTGAAGACATCAAAACTATGAAATAACATCTGGAAAAATATGGAATTATGTGGTAAAAAAAAGTGCTAAAAAACGAAAAATGTTTCATACTTTAGATTCTTTAAAGTAGTCACCATTTACTTTGACAGCGCTTTGCACACTATTGGCATTATCTTAACCAGCTTCATGAGGTAGTCACCTGGAATGCTTTTCAATTAACAGGTGTGCCTCATCAAAAGTTAATTAGTGCAATTTATTGCCTTCTTAATGTGTTTGAGATCAAATAGTAAACAGTAAATAATAAAAATACAGTAAATAGCCCTATTCCACAACTGTAGTAATCCATATTATGTGAAGAACCGCTCAGCTAAGTAAAGAAAAATGACATCCATCATTACTTTAAGACACAAAGTGTCTTTTAATTAATAAAAATAAAGAAAAACAACTGAATTCAAAGGTGTGTCTAAACTTTTGACTGGTACTGCATTTTAGTGATAACTACTGAAATACAAGGAGAAATCTGCAAAATATCACTGATTAATAATAATAATAATAATAATAATAATAATAATAATAATAATAATAATAATAATAATAAAGTCCTCACCTTTAACATGGGTTAACATTTAAGTTAACATTTGGACCAGGCAAAAGACTTGCCAAACTTTTGCAGTAGTGTACTAACTGAAATTTTATTTTAAAATAACTTTTCTTCCATTTCACAAATGGTGTACATGGGCTATAGATTAGACAATATTCAGTCAAGTGTCATTTTGTCCTTGTTCCAATAAGCATTTGAGATAACATGTCTTCTTGTGATAACATGTATCACCTATTTTGCTCCACTACCCGTAACTTTTTTCCCCTTTGAATTGTCAGTGTAGTCTCAACGAGCCTATAGGGATGGACACCTGCTTTGTGAATGGGGGTTGATCAGTGCCTCTGCAACTTTGGCCCCTACTCCAATCTCATTAAAGGAGGAATCATTCACTTCACTGTTTTGTTTTTCCACTGAAGTCCAGAACAATAGATAGATATTTAGGAGCAGCCATGTGTGCGCCATGATTAGATTTGTGTGGGATAATTAATCACAAATGGTGCAAAGGAGGGAAGCATGCACAAGGCAGCAGCATAGTTTGAATATGAGTGCTTTAATAAGCTAAGTGATTGATCCCAGGTGAACACTTTGTTGTGGAGATTGCAATGCCCTTTAGGTTTGAATAAACAGTCTGAAACAGACACACACACACACACACACACACTTGAATTACTAGTATTTTTGAAAATGATTTCTGCATAGGTAACTCTCTCTCTCTCTCTCTCTCTCTCTCTGCACTTGGACACACTTCTTGTAGGTTGAACTTAGGTTATCAGGTACCTGAGGTGGAAGTTCATTATCTTATCAGAGTTTTATAGCATTGTATGGTCATTTCTGTTGGCCTCTACGATAAACCCATGCCACCCCTCCTTTCTCTCTGTCTTTCACGCCATTTGGTGTGACAGAATATTAACTGGCCGTGCTTTAGTCCAGGCTGTTTGCAGAGGTGAAGAGTCTAAAGTCTATAGATAGACAAGGAGGCTGGAATGCAAGGTGTGGACAAATGAGATAAAGTTCAGTCTATGGGAGATTGTAGGGCAAGGGGAAGGTGTGTGTGTATGTGTGTGTGCATGCGCACGTGTGCACGTCAAAGATTAGGGGAGGGGTACTGCCCCCGTTTAGAGTTTAAGGGTCAGAGAGTCAGGACTGTTGCCTGAGAAGACAGACCTCTAATTTCTTTACTCTGTCCTACAGACTATAACTAGATGTTGGTGGAAAACCCTAATTCAGGCATAGATGGTTAAAGAAATCTAAGCCTTGTGTGTGTAGGTCTGATGTAGCTATAGTAGTAAAGGCACTATAAGTTTCAAAGAAATTATTATTGTTTTCTCCTACTAGAATAGATTGTGCTGTGGTTGTAATAGTGGAGAAGTTCTCAGACTGACATCCTTACACACACTCAGCTAAGCCTGTCTGTGGCCACTGCTAACACATGTCGCTCCTGCTCAGCTGAGGAAAGGACATGGGGCAGCCCAGGTTAATTGCTGCTGTGGAGCCGAACCAGCAGGGTCACCTTCACTATGGAAAAGTGGAGAAAAAACAGGTAATCATAGAGGACAGCTAAAGTTGAGCCACAGAGGTTTTTCAGCCCAGTTGATAATGGCTGCAGGGGGGAGAGGGAAAGGAGCAGCATGGCCATGTCTCAGCTAGGGAATGCAGGCTGCATGTTATGTCTACTACACACACTGTTTTGTGTTAAGGTGACCCCCATGCACTTTGTCTGCATCCTCAGACTGTTTTGGCACTTGTTCTCCAATGTACACACACACACACACACACACAAATGAAAGAATACACTAAAAATGCGCCGCGAGCATTTTTCCTGTCCTGTAACAAATTCCAAAAGGGCATTGCATCTTTATTTTACAACTTCAAGGTCTTTTCCCTCTCTCTGTCCTTTTCTCCTCTACCCTCAGTCCCTCTTCTTCCTCTCACTCAACACCCTCTCCCTCGCTCTAAGGCTAAAGGCAGTCGGGGTGAGAGGTCAGTGGTGGCAGGGTTGCAGATTAAGTTTCACATGACTGAACACCTTTTCTGGTGTGGACCTCTCGAAAGGAAGTGTCTGAAGGAACTTGCATGTCTGAGTCTGGGGGAAGGATTATGGAGCTCCTCCTGCCAAGTATCCCCTGCACCCCATCAAAAAAACAAAACAAAACCACCCCATCCCATACAGACAGCCCCCACCTAACATGTTTGCTCATCCAAGGGGCATGTTTTGAACTCGGCACGCTACATGATCAAGTTGAACCCCAGTCTCTCTTACCCTTTCATGCACTACAATATGTCTGGCTCAACATAAGCTTCTGAAAGGAGGAGAGGCCCCTCGAAACTGTGTATTTATTGAGCCAGTTCGGACCTTGTCATTGTTACACTTCTGGACTTCTGTAAAATGAAATTCTACAGATGCAAAAAGTCACATATTGTCTTTCACCTATATAATGCATTTACACTATTAAGAGCATTTATACCATTTCTGGATGAAGTTCCACACACTGTATTCTCTTGCTGCACTAATTATAATTACCTTAAATTGCTTACACACCTCCCTCATGCTTACACTATAAAAATGTCATCTTCAGAATTGAAACTATCTTGAATCCAGTCAAATTTATATAGTACTGTATTTTCTATTATAAGAATAGAGTAAACCAAATATAAGACCAAACCTATTTCTAGACTTTTCTTTCAAAACTAATTTTATGCTTGAATTAGTCTTGCTCAATTGGAAGATAATTTTGCTTCTTTTCAAAAATAGATGTTAAAAATGATGAACAGCATACTGTTATAGTTTCATTACAAGTAACCAAAACCCCTGGATGAATAAAAATTGTAGTTGTGATTTTTTTTTTCAAATACATAACACAGGCACAGAAATGTATTGTTGGTGTCCTTGGTATTATAGTCCATATTCAGAGTTCGGTTTTAAGTCGAATCACCTTAGTAGTTATATAGTAGTTAAGTTTTTTTTTTTTAAAACTTAGTTTACTAAAGTGAGTAAAATTTTGTAAAATGGCCATTTGATAGAAGAATATGCTGTTTACACATGTTGCATAACATCAAACCATCATTGCCAAATTAATTTGACATGATTACTTCTTTCTTCACTATTTTCACTGTCTGCCATTGTTGTGGATTGGCGGCTCATTGCTTACATTTTCCTCAGTGTTGTCTGTGGTGTGTGTGCATATGGGTGTAAGAGGCATGACATAGCCAAGGTCAGGCAAGCTCTGACCAGCCAGGGATCACTGTCTGACAGGTGAGGGATATCCATCACACTGAGGAGCACTTCCCCTAGGTTTTAACCAACCAACCAACCAACCAACCAACCAACCAACCAACCAACCAACCAACCAACCAACCAACCAACCACACACTAAGAACCAACCTGCATTGTGTGCACATATGTTTTTGGCATGTGTTTAAAATACATATATGGTATATGCCTTTAGTGTTTTTTCTCCTCAAGGCTTTCTTTTACATTATGTCAAACTTTGTGCTGTGTATGTATGTGTGTATGTGGACTCCCTGACCTCTGTACTCCTGCTCTGGTGAGCAGTGTTTGGAGTCAGTGATTGTATCTTTTGGTGCTCCCAGCCTTGTGAGGAATGCTGGGGGTGGGCACAGGTGTCCATTACTTATCATACTAAATGGCTCGGGTCAGCGTGGTCAACATTCCGGAACCCTGGAGGACCAGAGGGGAGAAGGAGGAGCCTCATGCCAAATTCCCCAAACCTGGCTACATCTGCTCAGCATAGACCTTATTTCTTTAGTGTGTTAGTTATTAAGACTATTATAGTTGGAGTGAGGTTCATCATCGTCAGCTGCTGCTCCTTCTAACCTGAGAAGTGATGCTAACACTGTGTTACTTTTCTGCCACTACAGTGTGCTCTTGATATCCCAGACTGGTGTTCTTCCTTTTAAAAAGCTTGTCACACTCAGGTAAGCCTTTGGGCTTGCAGCTTTGGTAATCTTTAACCTTTCTTTTGTGTGCCTTTTATGAGTCCTACACATCCTAATTATTTCTGTACTAAATGCTCTCTCTTTTGTCCTCTCATCCATGTCTCTTTCTTTCTTAGTGTGTGTCGCTGGCATTAGGCTTAAGAGAAATCAGCACTCAAGGCTGGAAGAGTTTTGGCAGGAAAAAAGTAAAATAAATCGAATAGAAGACAAGAAGAAGAAAAGAAGAAGGAGAAAGTGTAAGTGCAATGTTGGACACTAGTGCGTAATCCTGAATTCTAATATAGTTTTTGTGCATTAAGCTTTTATAAGTCCTTATAATGCTCAGAATGCCCTGTGAGTCTAATAAGTGTAATATTAGTGTGCTAAAGCTGTGTGTGCTCAGTCAGTATGCAGGCACTATGGGGTTAAATGAAACAAGCTGTGAAAGAACATGATGTGTTGTTTGAGAGCTAGAGAAATGCACCTGAAGGTGTTTGTGGTGTGTTACCTCTGGTTGTCTCCCCTCAGGCATACTTTGTACCTGACGCTGGCTCTGAGCCGTTTGGCCCCTGCTCTGCTTATCTCTCTCACGCTTTTCCCAGAATCTTTGGTTTGCTCCACACCCTCCACCTCTGGCACTGGTCACATGCTTGGCCTGCTCAACTGGCCTGGATCACACCCTGCCTCTGCACATACCTGCTTTGCTGCTCTTCTATACTCAAAATTAAATGGTGGAAGACACAGACTCACAAATGCATGTACACACATGCACATAAGCCATGCACAACTACTTTCTGTCTGTTTTTTTACTCTTTCACAGGCACACGTGAACACGAATGCACACACAAAGAACCACACACACTCACACAACAGCCTCTCGAAGAGTTGGTTTTAGGCAGAGAAGCAATCCAACCCAGTGTGGTTTATTTGCTTTGCCTCCTGTGTGAAAAGTGAGCAGATGATTGGCTCTCATGTCATTAGAGCACATCGCCATTCTTTTTAAAACGTCGTCCTCTAGATTAAAAACATGGCACGCTCTTTTATGTCACTGAACTTGCACACTGGAAACAATTACCTAAAAATAACAAAATTATCATAAACCCAGTCTGCCAAGGCAAAGGCCAAATAATTAGGGAGAAAGTGTGTTTTCATTCTCTAATTCTGTAGAGCTGTCCAAATTGCCTGTATCTGCATCTCATCCAGTCAGTCAATAAACAGCACTGCTGGCATAAAAAAAAAATCCCTCCTTTTTTCCACAGGCCTAACACAAATCTCTCTTCATTTCACCATTTCCTCCTGCAACTAAGGCCCAGTAATCTGTAGGGATGAATGTTTAACAAGAACTGTTTAAAAAGAACAGTCTTGATTACATTCATTTCTTTTTCTTTTCTCCATTTCAATCACTTTCATGTGGTTTACCCCACTGAGACAAGAGAGTGAGGTGGTAGGGCCAGTAGTTGCCTGCTGTTGGCACTAGTCAACCCTTGTCAAAGCCTGTCAGTGCTGACTGTGCATGTTGAATGGACATTGGAGGCTTGCAAGAAAGAGTTCTCTGATTGGCTGTTTAGTCTAGCTTATCAGAGCAGGAGAAGAGAAACCTCTAAAACAAATAAATGACACTAAAAATATCAAATTTCTTTTAAAACATATTCTCATTATTCCTTAATTTCTTCACATATGCTGTAGCTTTCAGCAATTACCTGGCTGAACAGAATGCCTATACACATTCATAGTGGCTAGTTGGTTTGGCAACATCCAAATCTGCATATGACTGTACTAAATAGTATGCCAAAATAGTACACAGATAGATAGATAGATAGATAGATAGATAGATAGATAGATAGATAGATAGATAGATAGATAGATAGATAGATAGATAGATAGATAGCATACTATTTTTGGTAGGAGCATACTGTTTTACAATAGTATTAAGTAGTGTTTTGGGACAAAGTCCCCCCCCCCCCATTAGGACGATGAATACAGACGACTGCCACCATGTACACACATGTAGGTCATTAGCTATAACCTTTGCATTTTTCCCCCAAGTCCAACTTTTAAAAGAAGAACTGAAGCAACAGGAGGCAATCATCAGTCTGCCTTAGCTGGTCCTATTTCTTAAATGTCAGCTTGGTGTGTCACAGCCCATAGAGGGAAAGTTTTCTGGATGGGAAACCCCCATTACAGAAACTCAAAGCACTAACCTGTTCTGGAATTAAAATCTTTCTCGTGGTCATTACATAGTTACTTTCTATCCTGTATATAGAATAATATGGTCATTAAAGTCACATGATCTTAGAAGCATTCCCCAGTTGAACAGTAACACTCCGCACATGTACTAGGAAAGCCATATTTCATGCTGGGAGATGGCGTGTGATTGGCATGTGGGTGCACAGTGTGAAGTAGGGGGTCATGGGTGAGCCTGGGGCAGTGGAGGGGGGACTGAGGGACCGCCACCACAACTCTCTGTCCTCTGGGCTTGGGGTTTGAATGTCAGTTTCTCTAATAACGGCATTCGGTGAAAAGGTCAGCTCCAGCTGTCTGACCAGGAGAGGGAACGAGAGAGAGAGAGAGAGAGAGAGAGAGAGAGAGAGGTACACTATGCTATGCCTGAGGCGGAAATTGATTGTCTGGTAGAGGGAAAGGAAATGAAGAGAAAAAGAAAAATGAGTGTGCATATAGTGAGAGGGAGGGAGAGAGCTAAAGAGAGAGAGAGAGAGAGAGAGAGAGAGAGAGAGAGAGAGAGAGAGGACAGAGGGGTGTCATGGCCAACCCAAGATATGCATGCCTGCTTTTTAAATTACCATCAGCTCTTTATTAATCTCTCCTCTCTCTTCAGCCAGCACAGAGAGAGTGAGACAACATACTCCACCAATCACCATGAAAGCTGTACTCAATAAACCCAAGAAATACAAGAAATGAAGAAATCACTGATGGCCTCCACCAAATGACCCTACTCGTCTACATGTGAATATTATCACTACTCCTAAGAAGTTGTATTCACTTTTGGAGAAGTTGTATTTTTTCTGAGATTATACCATTTAAATTCCTAATTTATTGGTGCCAATTTTTGCCCACTAGTTAGTTCTCCACTATTTCATGTCAGCTACCACTAAGTACCCCCTTCCGTATATTTGAGCTAACAGATGCCCACAATTAGATACTGTTCCTCCCATCCAAACAGCACTGCCAGTTATGCTCTTGGACTCCAGGCCATGAATCTCTGTGGAATCACTGGGATTCAAATTTGCAATCTCTCAAAAACATGGCAAGTGCTTAGAGAGTTGCACAACTCAGGAGCCCCAAATCATTTGAAAAGAACCCCGAAAATACAAACGCAGCTGAGTCCTCTGAGATTTGTAGTTGTGCTCATATCAGTGTAGTCCTGTGACTCACATTCCTCTTGAATGGCAATTGACACCACACTACCAGCAGTGTGCATGCCCACAGTGTGAAGCCCAGGAGCTACAGGGAGCATTGTGTTTGCTTTGCCTTGATCTTTGAGCTCCCCAGCTATGCTAATTGGTGCAAACTCTTCTCATGGTCTGGGCCACCTCAAAGCAAAGGACAAGTAAATTTGAAAAAAAAAAACTTGACAGACACAGATCATGTTCTGGAAGACAAAAGACAGGTAAATCTATTCCTTGAGCTTGGGACTGTAGTAAGCCCTCCAGCAAAAAAAAAAAAAAAAAAGAAAAGAAAAAAAACACATACGGTACAGTATACCGATAATCCACAGCACTAAATGTATGGGGATTTAAAAGAATAAAGTACATTTCATGTAATGCTTCATTCGGTTCAGCTCTGTTGGTTAGAAGGTGGGAAGTTTTCTGGAAAAGTGAGCTGCATCCTCTGCTAACATCCTGCCCTTTTTCTGCTGAAAAAGACAAACTTTCTGTAAATGTTCTCTCCTCTCTACAGCTTTTTTCAGTGGTCTTGGCATCAACTGTCTTGACCAAGATCATGGAAAGAAAGTTTGTGAGCAGAGCAAACCAGGAGTGAAGGACCTATTTGACCCCAGTCTCAGTATCATGGGAGCCATGTTGAATCATGCGGTATGTTGTTTATTACATAATACCATAAAAGATGCCAATTGAGAGACATCAAGATTACCTTTGTTTGAAATGCTATTACTTCTATTGTTAATATGTAATTATGGACATATTCTTTATACAACGATACATTATTGATCGTTTTGAATTAATGTACCATCTTACCTTTAAAGCTAAAGACGAGTGCTGGTGATAATACAACCTGTTATTCCACTTATTCGACAGAAAGCTCATTCCTTCAGAAAGCAGGCATGAATGGACTGGATGAATGCCATGTTCAAACACACCCACTCTCTCAACACCATGACCCCCAACACATAGTTGTTTCAAATGTCTACTGGCAAGCAGACTCAAACACCACACTGATTGCTAACCTAGCCAGTTTGTTAGGATCTACTCAGGAGCTCAGTGAAAACCCTTTTACCCTTTTACACTCTGACAGGTGTACAGGGGACCAGTAGACAGTTTTAAGAAATAGTTTGGGTTTCCGGCGGCACGGTGGTGTAGTGGTTAGCGCTGTCGCCTCACAGCAAGAAGGTCCGGGTTTGAGCCCCGTGGCCGGCGAGGGCCTTTCTGTGCGGAGTTTGCATGTTCTCCCTGTGGCCATGTGGGTTTCCTCTGGGTGCTCCGGTTTCCCCCACAGTCCAAAGACATGCAGGTTAGGTTAACTGGTGACTCTAAACTGACGGTAGGTGTGACCGTGAGTGTGAATGGTTGTCTGTATCTATGTGTCAGCCCTGTGATGACGTGGCAACTTGTCCAGGGTGTACCCCGCCTTTCACCCATAGTCAGCTGGGATAGGTTCCAGCTTGCCTGCGACCCTGTAGAACAGGATAAAGCGGCTAGAGATAATGAGATGAGAAGAGATGAGTTTGGGTTTCCACCAGTGAAACCATCACATAAATCACATGTGGAGATTTGCTAGAATAATAACAACCATGGAGAGTTGCACAAGATGTAACTCTGGCATTGAGAATATTATTTTGCAATCCAAAGTCAAATCCTTCAGAGTGTATCTTTGTATTTCCATCACATGATTTTTCAAATTTCTGGCTTTGCTTCACAACATGAACCTAACTAAGGTGAAAGATGACTAAAAGTACTCATCTTACTTGGGAAGAGCATAAATGATACCTCAGCAAAGTCAATAAAATAGGCTATGATCCTTATGTACTTTCCCCTAAATTACTAAAATTGGCAGAAAACTTACCAAAGGAGAAAAATAGGAAGGGAATGTCTATATCAGCTAACTTTTGCTAATGTTAACAATACTTGCTGCTGAGATAAATTTCCCAACATAGCTACGTACAGTGTCTTGCAAGAGTATTCCTCCCCCTTGGTGTTTGTCCTGTTTTCTTGCATTACAAGCTGGAATTAAAATGGATTTTTGGAGGGTTAGAACCATTTAATTTATATAACATGCCTACCACTTTAAAGGTGCAAATAGTTTCTTTATTGTGACATAAACAATAATTAAGATGAAAAACAAAAACAGAAATCTGGAGTGTGCATAGGTATTCACCCCATTTCATATGAAACCCCTAAATAAGAGCTGGTCCAACCAATTAACATCATAAGTCACATAATTAGTTGATTAGGATCCACCTGTGTGCAATCAAAGTGTCACATGATCTGTCACATGATGTCTGTATAAATTCACCTGTTCTGGAAGGACCCTGACTCTGCAACACTACTTAGCAAGCAACATGAAAACCAACGAGCATTCCAAACAGGTCAGAGACAAAATTGCGAAGAAGTATGGATCAGGGTTGGGTTATAAAAAATATCCCAAACTTTGAATATCCCACAGAGGACCATTAAATCCATTATAGCAAAATGGAAAGAATATGGCACCACTACAAACCTGACAAGAGAAGGCCGCCCACCAAAACTCAGACCAGGCAAGGAGGGAATTAATCAGAGATGCAACAAAAACAACAAAGATAACACTGAAGGAAATGCAAAGATCCACAGCGGAGATGGGAGTATCTGTCCATAGGACCACTTTAAGCTGTACACTCCACAGAGTGGGGGTTTATGGAAGAGTGGCTAGAAAAAAGCCACTGCTTAAAGAAAAAAAAAGGAAATATGTTTGGAGTTTTCCCAACAGCATGTGGCAGACTCCCCAAACACATCGAAGATGTTGTGGTTAGATGAGACCATCATGGGAAATGCCATGTGTGGCACAAACCCAACACTTCACATCACCTTGAGAATGATGAAAAACAAAACAGTGAAGCATGGTGGTGGCAGCATCATGCTGTGGGGAAGTTTTTCGTCTGCAGGGATGGGAAAACTGGTCAGGATTGAAGAAAGATGGATGGCACTAAATACAGGGCAATTCTGGAGGAAAACCTGTTGGAGTCAGCCAGAAGTTTGAGACTGGGATGAAGGTTCATGGTCTAGCAGGACAATGACACTAAACATACTGCTAAAGCTATGCTGGTGTGGTTTAAAGGGAGACATTTAAATGCTTGGAATGGCCTAGTCAAAGCCCAGACCTCAATCCAATTGAGAATCTGTGACAGAACTTGAAGATTGATGTACACCAATGCAACCCATCTAACTTGAAGGAGTTGGAGCAGTTTTGCCTTGAGGAATGGGCAAAAATCCCAGTGGCTAGATGTGCTAAGCTAATAGAGACATACCCCAAGACACTTGCAGTTATAATTGCATCAAAAGGTGGCTCTACAAAGTATTGACTTGGGGGGGGGGGTACCTATGTACATTCCAGATTTCTGTTTTTCACCTTAATTATTGTTTCTGTCACAATAAAACAACAATTTGCATCTTTAAAGTGGTAGGCATGTTGTGTAAATCAAATGGCGCGAACCGCCCAAAAATCCATTTTAATTCCAGCTTGTAATGCAATGAAACAGGACAAACACTAAGGGGGATGAATACTTTTGCAAGACACTGTATATGGTTCAGAATCTTGGTCCTTGACCAAAGCTCAGGAAAAGTCCCTGGATGGTACCTATTCTCGTATGCTGCAAAGATCCTAAATGTATCCTGGCGTGATTGCTGGTCTAACAGTCAGCTCTATGACAACTTACCCTGCGTCTCATGTGCCATCAGGAAATGACACCTTGCTCTTTGTGGTCATGTTATGTGGCTCGACCAACCTGTGAAGTAAGTGTTGCTCTGGGAGCCTGATGCAAAGTACAAGGTTGGCCAGCCGCATACCACTCTGAAGATGGTACTTGAAAGGGACACAGGCCAATCGAGTGACCACCTTAAGGCAGCTACAGTGGTGCTTGAAAGTTTGGGAACCCTTTTGAATTTTCTATATTTCTGCATAAAGATGACCTAAAACATCATCAGATTTTCACACAAGTCCTAAAAGTAGATAAAGAGAACCCAGTTAAACAAATGAGACAAAAATATTATACTTGGTCATTTATTTATTGAGGAAAATGATCCAATATTACATATCTGTGAGTGGCAAAAGTATGTGACTCTCTAGGATTCGCAGTTAATTTGAAGGTGAAATTAGAGTCAAGTGTTTTCAATCAATGGGATGACAATCAGGTGTGAGTGGGCACCCTGTTTTATTTAAAGAACAGGGATCTATCAAAGTCGGATCTTCACAACACATGCTTGTGGAAGTGTATCATGGCATGAACAAAGGAGATTTCTGAGGATCTCAGAAAAAGCATTGTTGATGCTCATCAGGCTGGAAAAGGTTATAGAAACATCTCTAAAGAGTTTGGACTCCACCAATCCACAGTCAGACAGATTGTGTGCAAATGGAGGAAATTTAAGACCATTGTTACCCTCACCAGGAGTGGTCGGCCAACAAAGATCACTCCAAGAGCAAGGCAAGGTCACAAAGGACCCCAGGGTAACTTCTAAGCAACTGAAGGCCTCTCTCACACTGGCTAATGTTCATGAGTCCACCATCAGGAGAACACTGAA
Source organism: Neoarius graeffei (assembly GCF_027579695.1). Lineage (NCBI taxonomy): Eukaryota > Metazoa > Chordata > Actinopteri > Siluriformes > Ariidae > Neoarius > Neoarius graeffei. The sequence continues at coordinate 58,424,563 of NC_083575.1, read as the reverse complement.
CAACAATGGTGTGCATGGTAGGGTTGCAAAGAGAAAACCACTGCTCTCCAAAAAGAACATTGCTGCTCGTCTGCAGTTTGCTAAAGATCATGTGGACAAGCCAGAAGGCTATTGGAAAAATGTTTTGTGGATGGATGAGACCAAAATAGAAATTTTTGGTTTAAATGAGAAGCGTTATGTTTGGAGAAAGGAAAACACTCCATTCCAGCATAAGAACCTTATCCCATCTGTGAAACATGGTGGTGGTAGTATCATGGTTTGGGCCTGTTTTGCTGCATGTGGGCCAGGACGGCTTGCCATCATTGATGGAACAATGAATTCTGAATTATACCAGCGAATTCTAAAGGAAAATGTCAGGACATCTGTCCATGAACTGAATCTCAAGAGAAGGTGGGTCATGAAGCAAGACAATGACCCTAAGCACACAAGTTGTTCTACCAAACAAGAAGAAGAAAGTTAATGTTTTGGAATGGCCAAGTCAAAGTCCTGACCTTAATCCAATCGAAATGCTGTGGAAGGACCTGAAGCGAGCAGTTCATGTGAGGAAACCCACCAACATCCCAGAGTTGAAGCTGTTCTGTACGGAGGAATGGGCTAACATTCCTCCAAGCCAGTGTGCAGGACTGATCAACAGTTACTGGAAACGTTTAGTTGCAGAAATTGCTGCACAAGGGGGTCACACCAGATACTGAAAGCAAAGGTTCACATACTTTTGCCACTCACAGATATGTAATATTGGATCATTTTCCTCAATAAATAAGTGACCAAGTATAATATTTTTGTCTCATTTGTTTACCTGGGTTCTCTTTATCTACTTTTAGGACTTGTGTGAAAATCTGATGATGTTTTAGGTCATCTTTATGCAGAAATATAGAAAATTCAAAAGGGTTCACAAACTTTCAAGCACCACTGTATGGCTGACAGGCAGGTCTGGGCAAAGCTATCTCTTCAAGTCACCAGCCTGCTGGATGTCAGATGATGATGATGGTGTTCAAAGGAAGTTTTTAAATTAGCATTAGCAACATCTCATCTCATCTCATCTCATCTCATCTCATCTCATCTCATCTCATCATCTCTAGCTGCTTTATCCTGTTCTACAGGGTTGCAGGCAAGCTGGAGCCTATCCCAGCTGACTACGGGCGAGAGGCGGGGTACACCCTGAACAAGTTGCCAGATCATCACAGGGATGACACATAGATACAGACAACCATTCACACTCACATTCACACCTACAGTCAATTTAGAGTCACCAGTTAACCTAACCTGCATGTCTTTGGACTGTGGGGGAAACCGGAGCACCCGGAGGAAACCCACGCGGACACGGGGAGAACATGCAAACTCCGCACAGAAAGGCCCTCATCGGCCACAGGGCTTGAACCTGGACCTTCTTGCTGTGAGGCGACAGCGCTAACCACCACACCACCGTGCCGCCCCATTAGCAACATATGTAGCTTTTATGTCGTTCACTGCACTTCTTCATTTTAAAAATAAGACTGCAACATCAGTTTATTTTAAATTACCCAAGTCATATATGTACAACATTAGCACACAACACCAACATTCTGTCATAGACAATGATAATGCACAAAATAGTAATTGTTTAATTGTTTTTAGCTGTTTAAACATGCATTGTTCAGCTCTTACTGGTGGTCATGCAAAATAACTTGAGTTCTGGCAGCATTGTAGTGCAGTGGGTAGAGTTTCAGCTTCTACTAAGGTCCAGTCCCCACATCCCAAATAAATGCCAGTAGGTGACTGATTACTCTAAATTTCCCATAGTTAGGAATGGTCTGGGGTGGCACGGTGCTGTAGTGGTTAGCGCTGTCGCCTCACAGCAAGAAGGTCCCGGTTTGAGCCCCGTGGCTGGCGAGGGCCTTTCTGTGCGGAGTTTGCATGTTCTCCCCGTGTCCGCGTGGGTTTCCTCCAGGTGCTCCGGTTTCCCCCACAGTCCAAAGACATGCAGGTTAGGTTAACTGGTAACTCTAAATTGACCGTAGGTGTGACCGTGAGTGTGAATGGTTGTCTGTGTCTATGTGTCAGCCCTGTGATGACCTGGCGACTTGTCCAGGGTGTACCCCGCCTTTCACCCGTAGTCAGCTGGGATAGGCTCCAGCTTGCCTGCGACCCTGTAGAACAGGATAAAGTGGCTAGAGATAATGAGATGAGATGAGATGAGATGAGATGAGATGAGATGAGATGAGGAATGGTCTGTAAATGTTTGGTGCCCTGTGATTAACCAGCACCCTATCCATGGAGTATTCAAACCAAATGGCCAGTGCTCCTAGGCCAGGCTATGCATTCTGAGCCACCGTGACCAGGATAAGACAGTTAATAAGGAAGAACGTTCAAGCTCTTTTTATGGTGATGAAATCATGCTGCCCCCAAGCCTCAACATCACGTATTCTTGGTTTCAGACCATCCATCCATCCATCCATCCATCCATCCATCCATCCATCCATCCATTACCCATAACCACTTATCCTGTGCAGGATTGTGGGCAAGCTGGAGCCTATCCCAATTGACTATGGGTAAGAGGTGGAGTACACCCTGGACAAGTCGTCAGATCATCGCAGGGCTGTCATGGTTTCAGACTAGTAACATGTTAATGTTAGGATTAGCTTGTTCTTTGTGGAAACACTGCAAACCTCGTTGGTGTGAAAGAGTTATGTATGTGTGCATATGTGTCTGTGCCTAATGCGTCAGGTGTGAATCTGTGTGCAGAAAGTCAAGAAACACATTAGCCACGATTCAGCTCAGTAGAAGGGTCTGTCTGACCATAGGGCCAAAAAGGAAATGAATAAGATATGAGAGAGAAGACGGTGAACTAAAGTAAAAATGTGACAAAATGACTAACGCTCCCCCATACACATGTTACGGACAGGATATTAGAGTTGGGGAAATAATTAAACTAACAAGTGAGCAGGTCTGGCTAAGCTGTCTCCTCAGGTCCGATATCGATACATTAGCTAAGACAAGCGCAATGCATTTTGCATGGGACCATCGGTGGATGATTGATCAGGCTATAATAGCAGCCCGCAGTGCTCTTCCGTCATTAGCTGGGTCAAGCTGGCAGGCCATGCTGTCTGAGCTCAGGTCAGAGTAATGCTGGAATGGTGCCGTCACCATTACTGCTGAACCAGTGTGAAAGACCATTATTAATTAACATTACATAGTAAACAGCATCTCTCTCTCTCTCTCTCTCTCTCTCTTACATGTATCTTGAGTTTATTCACTGACTATACAACATTGCCAGAGCTTCAGCGCTCCTCTCTAGGTGCCAAACACAGGCACACAGCCATCTCCTCATTTGGACAGAGAGAGAAAGAGTCACTGGAAGGCACAGAGAAAAAGAGAGAAATAAAACGAGATAGAGACCCCTGTGTCTGCTTGCTTGTGTGTGTGTGTGTGTGTGTGTGTGTGTGTGTGTGTGTGTGTGTGTGTTACTCCTGTTGGTTTCACTGGTTAATTGAATTGGCTTGTCAACAAAGCCGTTGTCATTCAGTAAGTGAATTTGTTGAATTATTGCATCTCACAGCTGCTGCAAATCGCCCGCTATTTCCTGGAGGCAAAGGCAGCCCTGTGCCCTGTCATAATATGAAAACAAGAGAGAAAGGAAAAGTGACTAACGATGGACAGACATAAAAACAAATTAGGATAAAAGCTTAAAAAAGAAGAGTGACAGTCCATCAGAGTCTGTAATTGTGGTCACGTTTTCTCTTGGAATTGGAGCCAAAACAGCAGTGCCACCTCGACTGATAGACCTGTCCCTCCAGCAATATTAACACACACACGCACGCACCCACACCCACACTCTTGCACTTCTATCTTTGTGGGGACGCTCATTGACATAATGCATTCCCTAGCCCCTCACCATAACCTTAACCATCACAAATAAATGCCTAACCCTAACCCTCACCTAAACCTCATCCTAACCTGAATCCTAAAACTAAGTATTAACCCTCCGAACTCAGTTGGTAAAAAAACATATTCTGGTCCTCAATATACAGCAAGCACACACACACACACACACACACACACACACACACACACACACACACACACACACACACACACCAGGAAACTACAGGGTACCTTTCACTTTTTTTTTTAGGCATTACTATTGATTAGGAAGCAGGATACATATCAGAAGTCTGGGCAAACATTATTTAACTTAACTGACTCAACAGTGAAGACTGATTATTCTGTGCTCTTGAGAAAGACCCATAACCTTTATGTGCTTAGCTCGATTGTGAGTTGCTTTTGAGTGTGAAATAAGCGTGAAATGAGTTAATGTAAATGTTTGCATTTGAGTGTGTGCATCTACACCGATCAGCCATAACATTAAAACCACTGAGAGGTGAAGTGAATAACACTGATTATCTTGTTACAGTGGCACCTGTCAGGGGTGGGATACCTTAGGCAGCAAGTGACCACTCAGTTCTCAAAGTTGATGTATTGAAAGCAGGAAAGATGGGCAGGCATAAGGATCTGAACGACTTTGACAAGGCCCAAATTGTGATAGCTAGATGACTGGGTCTGAACATCTCCAAAACGGCAGGTCTTGTGGGGTGTTCCCAGTAAGCAGGGGTTAGTACCTACCAAAAGTTGTCCAAGGAAGGACAACCAGTGAACTGCTGACAGAATCATGGACATCCAAAGCTCAATAAACAAGAACTCAAGTCAAAATAATGTTGCAGAGAAAATAGAAAATTGATATACATTAACAATAATGCCTGATTAGTTAATTTTGGAGAAAATATATGCAGGTTTTCATTATTATTATTATTATTATTATTATTATTATTATTATTATTATTTTGTAGGTTTAGTTTTATGTGAACTGCAATTACCCAGAAAGCTTGCTTATGAGTTTATGAGTGGACAAGTAGCAGACAGTCAGGCAACTGGGCTCTAAGATGTCCTCAGATCTGTGTGTATTGACCCACAGTGATCTGTAAAGCTGTGAAGGCCTGACTGACATGGTCAGCTGGGTCAAAATCAGTGTGCCTGGCACCAGCACTGGCCTCTTTCCTTCACCCCACACACATTCTAGACATGTGCTCATGTCTGTTCCAGTGGCACCTAAGGACTAGGTCATGAGGGCCATGCAACCCAACTCTTCTGTACTCTGAGCTATGAAAGTGCTGTGACAGAAGTTTGTGTGCGAAGATGTTTACATGCTAGAGGACAACTGAACTTGGACTATGCTTCCAGTAGCATCATGTACTGTATATGGGTTTCTTCTTTCTTTTCTCTAACAGTGATTTCTATCCATGTTCCTTTATATATATATATATATATATATATATATAGTGGGCGGCACGGTGGTGTAGTGGTTAGCGCTGTCGCCTCACAGCAAGAAGGTCCTGGGTTCGAGCCCCAGGGCCGGCGAGGACCTTTCTGTGTGGAGTTTGCATGTTCTCCCCGTGTCCGCGTGGGTTTCCTCCGGGTGCTCCGGTTTCCCCCACAGTCCAAAGACATGCAGGTTAGGTTAACTGGTGACTCTAAATTGACCGTAGGTGTGAGTGTGAATGGTTGTCTGTGTCTATGTGTCAGCCCTGTGATGACCTGGCGACTTGTCCAGGGTGTACCCTGCCTTTTGCCCGTAGTCAGCTGGGATAGGCTCCAGCTTGCCTGCGACCCTGTAGAAGGATAAAGCGGCTACAGATAATGAGATGAAATTATATATATATATATATATATATATATATATATACATATATATAGACAACCCCGATTCCAAAAGAGTTGGGACAGCGCTAACCACTACAGCACCGTGCCGCCCGTGTGTGTAATATATATATACACACACAACCCTGATTCCAAAAAAGTTCGGACAAAGTACAAATTGTAAATAAAAACAGAATGCAATAATTTACAAATCTCAAAAACTGATATTGTATTCACAATAGAACATAGACAACATATCGAATGTCAAAAGTGAGACATTTTGAAATTTCATGCCAAATATTGGCTCATTTGAAATTTCATGACAGCAACACATCTCAAAAAAGTTGGGACAGGGGCAATAAGAGGCTGGAAAAGTTAAAGGTACAAAAAAGGAACAGCTGGAGGACCAAATTGCAACTCATTAGGTCAATTGGCAATAGGTCATTAACATGACTGGGTATAAAAAGAGCATCTTGGAGTGGCAGCGGCTCTCAGAAGTAAAGATGGGAAGAGGATCACCAATCCCCCTAATTCTGCGCCGACAAATAGTGGAGCAATATCAGAAAGGAGTTCGACAGTGTAAAATTGCAGAGAGTTTGAACATATCATCATCTACAGTGCATAATATCATCAAAAGATTCAGAGAATCTGGAAGAATCTCTGCGTGTAAGGGTCAAGGCCGGAAAATCATACTGGGTGCCCGTGATCTTCGGGCCCTTAGACGGCACTGCATCACATACAGGCATGCTTCTGTATTGGAAATCACAAAATGGGCTCAGGAATATTTCCAGAGAACATTATCTGTGAACACAATTCACCATGCCATCCGCCGTTGCCAGCTAAAACTCTATAGTTCAAAGAAGAAGCCGTATCTAAACATGATCCAGAAGCGCAGATGTCTTTTCTGGGCTAAGGCTCATTTAAAATGGATTGTGGCAAAGTGGACAACTGTTCTGTGGTCAGACGAATCAAAATTTGAAGTTCTTTATGGAAATCAGGGATGCCGTGTCATTTGGACTAAAGAGGAGAAGGACGACCTAAGTTGTTATCAGCGCTCAGTTCAGAAGCCTGCATCTCTGATGGTATGGGGTTGCATTAGTGCGTGTGGCATGGGCAGCTTACACATCTGGAAAGACACCATCAATGCTGAAAGGTATATCCAGGTTCTAGAGCAACATATGCTCCCATCCAGACAACGTCTCTTTCAGGGAAGACCTTGCATTTTCCAACATGACAATGCCAAACCACATACTGCATCAATTACAGCATCATGGCTGCGTAGAAGAAGGGTCCGGGTACTGAACTGGCCAGCCTGCAGTCCAGATCTTTCACCCATAGAAAACATTTGGCGCATCATAAAACGGAAGATACAACAAAAAAGACCTAAGACAGTTGAGCAACTAGAATCCTACATTAGACAAGAATGGGTTAACATTCCTATCCCTAAACTTGAGCAACTTGTCTCCTCAGTCCCCAGACGTTTACAGACTGTTGTAAAGAGAAAAGGGGATGTCTCACAGTGGTAAACATGGCCTTGTCCCAACTTTTTTGAGATGTGTTGTTGTCATGAAATTTAAAATCACCTAATTTTTCTCTTTAAATTATACATTTTCTCAGTTTAAACATTTGATATGTCATCTATGTTCTATTCTGAATAAAATATGGAATTTTGAAACTTCCACATCATTGCATTCCGTTTTTATTTACAATTTGTACTTTGTCCCAACTTTTTTGGAATCGGGGTTGTGTATATATATATATATATATATATATATATATATATATATATATATATATATATATATACACATCACATCACATCACATCACATCACATTATCTCTAGCCGCTTTATCCTTCTACAGGGTCACAGGCAAGCTGGAGCCTATCCCAGCTGACTACGGGCGAAAGGCGGGGTACACCCTGGACAAGTCGCCAGGTCATCACAGGGCTGACACATAGGCTACGTTTACATTACGTCGAATCAGCGGATCATCAGATTAACGTTCTTAAAACGATTTGCGTTTACACTAAAACCGTTAGCCGTGCACACAGCAACACCAATACGCGGATACGGTCGGCTCCGCAGGCATCCTGCGCTCCAAATCACTCCGCCCTGAACAGCGAGTGCCCTCTGGAGGGTGTGCACTCCGGCCCTGCGCAGCTCACAGAGCGCGCGAGTGAAGTGAACAAGCCACGATTCGGGACTGAGCCGCTGTGTGTGAGATCCCAGCGCATATCACTTATTACTTGCAAGTGGAAGGATGGCAAGCCTAAAGACAATCATAACTACACAATGGGCAGTATTTGCATCAGTATTTGCAGTATTTTCATACTTTTATACTCTTTAATGAAAGGTGATACAAGGCGGAAGTCTGCGCCGTTTTTCAGCAGTCGCGTCACATGACCAACGCCAGCGAATCAGGAAGGTGGATGTCACAGTGACGTTGTCCAATGAGACGCCAGCTAGAGCTCAGCACAGCGTATCCGCGTATCTCAATGTTTACACAGCACCGGAGCTGATACGATCTAGATTGAATACGTGGACGCTGGCGGATTCCCGTTTCCCCGCTTTTTCAGGGGGGTTAATGTAAACGGACAGTGCATCCGCGAAGAAAACGAGACAGATACGGTCTAGTGTAAACGTAGCCATAGACACAGACAACCATTCACACTCACATTCACACCTACGGTCAATTTAGAGTCACCAGTTAACCTAACCTGCATGTCTTTGGACTGTGGGGGAAACCGGAGCACCCGGAGGAAACCCACGCGGACACGGGGAGAACATGCAAACTCCATATATATATATATATATATATATATATAAATATATATATATATATATATATATATATATATATATATATATATATATATGTATATTTGTGTGTGTGCCATGGGATCAATGGGCTGCTCTGCTGTGGTCACTATGAGATGAGTGCTTCAGTAGATGGCTTTTAAAAAGCCCATAAGGCCATGATTACTGGCCACTCAGACAATAAGCTGCTGTGGGTGGCCACACGACAGTACTCTGCTCCATTGTCACCCCTCTACTTTCCTTCCTTCACTTGTTTCTGCTGCTCTCTCTCTCTCTCTCTCTCTCTCTCTTTCTCCCCCCTGTTATTTTAGCTAGTGTACCTTTGCTCAGCTCTGACAAGGTTATGCCACTATGTTCTGAGTATCTATTGATTTCCACCATCAAAGATCCCTGCATCCAGAGAGGCCTTTTCTGCTTCAGATACCACTCTGTCTTCCTTCTTTAGTTCTTTCCCTGTCACACACATGTCTCACTGTTGTCTCAGGTCTCCTGCTTGTGTCTTGTTCTGGTCTTGGTCTTGTTTCCATGTTTCTGGTGTCTCATGACCACTGTAGACAGGTGACACTGGCTTCCATGATGCCATATTAACACTTTAATGCCTCACACACATGCTTGTATGATCATACAAAAACAAACAACAAAATCAGTCATTGAAAAAAAATTAGCAGAACACAAACTGACAGAAAAAAGATTAAGCGAAAGTTGTATTGGGATCAATTTCAGAAAAGCGACTTTCACTGTCCCAGTTTGGAGCTCACAAAAGGTAGAGTGTTTCCATATTTAGAAATTATTCATAAGATTTGAAGTCATGGCATCATTTGCTTTTAGGAGGGAAAATGAGATTTTATTATGCGGTTGCTTATGAGTGACTCCCATCCCAGACAGAGGAATGAATGGCTTAATGCCAAGGCCAATTGAGAGGCGCTGTTGAGAGCCAGGGGGAAGATTTTCATAAATTATTCATCATTATACAAAATAATCCTTAGTAGGATTGGAAAGGGGGCTGGGCGTCAGTTGGGAATGGGAGTTGGGGGTTTTTATGTTGGGGAGACGGGAATGTTAGTTTGTGTTTGAGGATTAGGCGTAAATATGCCTTTCATAATGTTCACAGCCACTCTGCTCCATGACAAATATGCATCTATCTGCATTATGGTCATGGTGGTAACTGTGAGGTAAGGTGTTAGGATTTGTAGCATCAAGACTGTGTGGTGCGAGACAGTGGGGGAGGACAGGTTGACCTGGCTGGTCCGGGTGCGCTCTCTCTGGGCCAAGGGAGAGATGGAATGGATGGAAACAACCCCCCTTCTAGACCAGACTCACATACAGACGCACAGCCTGAGAGACCAGACACTTCATCATGACCCAGGGTGAGACCCAGACACACCCCATCACACAATCGCATGGACACAGACACACTCAGAGACACACACACCAGGACGCACCCTCAAACACAATCACACTTGCACAGACATGCAGGAGGAGGGGGTTTTGAAGAAGAAGAAAAGAAGGAAAGAAGGAAAATACTGATGCCAGTGGCTTGAGTTGGAGGCCAACCGATAGAAAGGCAGACCTAGGCGAGGCCATCCATTAAATCTGTTTAAGGATGTTTTTAAGGGTGGAATGTTAAGATGAAATTCTGCAGACTGTCCCTCCCCAAGGACACAGAGGAAAAGTTATTCTTATTAACACTGCAATTTAATTCAATTTAGAGCCATCTGCCACTGCAAATATGCACACCAACACAGTACTGCTGTCTCTCATCTCTTGACAGGTCCCTGAGTGGCGACACAAAACGATATCTTAAATGTCCTTCAGCTTTGACTCTAGCTCTAATGGACTATAACTCATCAACGTTGTCGACTTGGATGAAAAACTTTCTCAATGGTTTATCCAAGTGTCCTGTTTGAGGACAGAACAGGAAAGAAAAACCTCCCTCCAGGATTTATGCATAGTATCACTCCTAAAAAAAGAGTTTGCAGAGGCATAATCATATCTGTTTTACTATCCTGTCGGCATATCCATGCACTTCATGAAATGTATTTTGAAATCATGCCCCATGGTTTATGGGACATCTATAAAGAAGGCTCCATTAAATCCAGGTGCAGCTCTATGAGAAGCAGTCTAGATCAGATAGTAGTCATCGCTAACAAAAGTCTGTCTGAATTTTCAGAAATTTCACTCACATCAAGCTCTGGACTTCAGACAAGACACTGGACATCTGGCTTTCCACTCATCTTTGACATGTATGCTGAAAAACGAACAGCTGATAATGACTTTAGTGTAGGAACAATGGTAATTTGGCATTGAATTACGCAATTTTCTCTTGTCTCCTGTCTGAGTTATAATTTAAATCAGGAAAAAACTGGGCCTTCCCTTGTTAGCTCACCTTCTTCTTACTGAGTACAAATGCCCTTAGAGGAACTCTGTCAGCTTGCTCAAGAGCTCTTGATTTAGGAAATTATTACAAACATGATTGAGGTAGTGCTGATGATTATTGTAATAATACAACTGCTTGATGAAATAGATGCAGCTCTGGAGCAAGCATACCTAATGAGGACTTGCAGAATAGGGAGGCCTAATGTGAAAAGCGTTTAACATGAGAATGAGAGGGTCCCTGCCCCTGTCTCCCCCTCACTGTGAGGGAGCTGGGCCCAGTCTGGTCGCTGTTGCTCCAGCTGACCACCGTGCATAAATCTGTTGGGTTAGACAGACTACAAGGTGGGAAACCTTGCCATTCCTTTGTGTCTTCCTGCATGATAAAAGTAATCATCTCTAAACCATGATGTCTTGACTACCATGTCGTTGTAACTACACCTACATGACATTTTGCTAAATTTAGACTCTGGTAAGCTAAGGTTAGAACAGAAAGCCTTTAAAGTCTCTGGAACAATGACAAATGAATAATCTTCACTGGCTCTTGTTTCTGTATATCTTCCTTCAAAATGATTGTTTTCAGCAGAAAAAAAACACATCCAAAACTTTATACCCCCAAAGTCTACCCCCCCAGAAAAAAGAGCACCCCAGTCCTTTCCCTGAAATCTGTCCTTGCCCAATTTCCAATGCTCCAACTCTCCCCATCCCCCTCCATAATGGCTGGCTGGCTGGGCCGGTAGTGTGTGTTAAGTGCTGTTGAATACTAGTGACCTTTAATAAAGAAGGGGATCCCGAGACTTCTTTCCCAGACATGAACTGACCTTTCAAACCAGACGAGGGGCCAGCAAGGGAGGGTGCAAGGGGCCGTGGGGGTGTGGGGGTTCTTGGGGGGAGGGAGGGGGGACCTTACTGTGGACTTTGAACCGACCAGTTCCCGCTGTCCTGCTGGGTGTCTTGCCCTGCCAGAGGACTCTTTTTTCTCTCTTTTCTTTTTCCTTCCTCCACTTTTTTTTTTCATTGTGTCAGAGGGAGCATTCCATATGCAAAGAGGCCCAAGCTGCCAGGCCTGAACCTTTGCAAATCAATTTGTCTGTGAAGGCGAGGTATGCAGCAGGACACAAAATGCACCTCACATTCTCTGACATCATTGCTTTTGGCACTCTTGTCCATTTAAAGCAACACTAATGGAAATCCCCCCTCCCCTCCCCCACACACATACACAAATATGAAGAAAAATATGAAGACTCACCCTGCAAATAAAAATAGAGCAAGGTGGCGACACCTTTGAATGCATGGCTGCCATTCTGCCCTTGCTGTTCATTTAGAACATGCAGAAGTGGGTTGCCATGTTCCTTTGTTATCTTTTCCCACAGACAAAACAGCGATGCAGACTGTACACTGGCACTTAATACATACCTATTTTCCAAACACCTCAGCCAGTGCAAACAGCCCTTTAAATGTCTATGAAAACTGCACTGAAGATGAAGACTTTGGTCTGCGTGATATTCCATACAAAAAGAAAAAAAAGAGTCAAAGCAGATGCTGAAGGTCAAGAGAGGGATTTTACATAAGTGTCTCTCCTTATCAGTGGTTGTACATGCTAAATGTCCATTTGGCTAATTCCCAATCTTGGCAATAAAATAGTATGACAGTATTTAAATGCCGTGTTAATTAAATATTTACGTGTACAAATCAGTATCATAAGTGTATATGCAATATACTTAATTATATGCAGTGTTTGCTACTGAACACTGCAGAGCATATGAATGACCTTGGTTTTGACTGTGTGGGTATGAGGACTGCAGTAGGTGTGTATAAGAGACTGGCCTAAAACATGCTTTAAATACTTTTGGTCACTATTAAAACTATTCTAAAGTCTGACTTCATTTCAATAACTGTATTGCCAGAGTATAAGAGATGACAAATTAAGAAATGAAACATATGTGAAAGTCTGTCAAATTGCGTGTCTATAAAATAGTAAATGAGTCAATACATGTGTTGTAATGTGTGTGGCCTTGTCACTCACTATCCCTTTGACTGTGACAGGTGAGAACTTCACTTTCAGTGTGTGTGCTTGTGTGCATGCATATCAATGTGTGTTTGTGCATGCTTTTGTATGTACAGAGGACCTGTTTGTTATGATGTAAACAACCATGAACTCGCCATCTCTCTATCTGTCTCTCTCTTTGACCTGCCCTAGCTCAGCCTTGCTGTCAGACCAAGGACATTTTTATGCTCAGTTTTATTAAAAAAAAGAATAATCAAAATTCATTGATAGTAAAAAAAAAAAAAAAACAGCATTTTTCATCCTACTGAGCTCTGCTTCATAATGTTTGAAAATCTGGCTCAGTATTTTCATACAAGTTGGTGGCTCATTCAATTGCTTGTGGCATGACAATTAAAAGGGAGAAAGGAGAAAATCTTGGGGCGTATTGATCACATACAGTCTTCTATTTCATTAAACAGCCCTCTCTCTGTCTTGATTTTACCCTCTTTCCCCAATTTACAACCCTTAATTCAGATTTCATCCTTTGTGTGTGTGTGTGTGTGTGTGTGTGTGTGTGTGTGTGTGTGTGTAAGTATGTTTGATTCCTGATCAATAGCTGTCCCCCTGTGAGGCCCTGTCTAGCCAGTTTCCTCCTGCCTCTTTGAGTCTAATGAGTGGCCTTGACCGTGGAGGGACGGGGCAGACAGTCAGCACCAGATCTGTGTCTGAGACACACGAAGAGACAGCCCCATGACCTTAGGCCCCATCAGCTGCAGACTCGATCAATCACACACACACACACACACACACACACACACACACACACACACACACACACACACACACAGCCTCCAAATCCCAAACACTGCTACTCTGTGCCCTCCACATTACATGACCTATGTCTCCATCATCACAAAGGTGAGATCTGCCACATTGTTTTTTCATTCGTTAAGCTTCATTCAATGATTAAAGCTCGCTATGGAGCTTTCCAGCGCTACTTTAAACGAACTGTTGGGTCAAAAATTCAAATGAAAATGACATTTTCCACTTACCCCAAATTTAATTGATTAACCAAACATTATCTATTGTACTCTGCCGCCAAAACATTGTGATAGTAAATTATCATTTACACAGGAAGAAGTGTGTACATTTGATTTTTGGACAAACTGTAGTATAGTAGTAATAGCCAATAATGCAGTAATGTTGTATAGGTGTGGAGATTGCATGAATGTGTGTAGGGCAATCAAACAAACAAACAAACAAACAAACAAACAAACAAACAAACAAACAAACAAACAAACAAACAAACAGTGCAAAACATGCTTTTGTCTTCTTTCTTTCTTTCTTTCTTTCTTTCTTTCTTTCTTTCTTTCTTTCTTTCTTTCTTTCTTTCTTTCTTTCTTTTTCTTTCCAGTTTTAACCACCAATTCATTATAAAGCCAATTGTCTTGATACTTTTTCTATGCTTGGGCTTGACTTTATGAGCCAGTGGATTAACTCCATCCCCCCCCCCCCCCCCCCCCCCCCTTTAGTCTTTTTGCTTTTGCCAGAGCAATCCAGGAATGCATTTCTAATCAGACAGTGGGAAAAAGAGAAGTAGAGAAGAGAGCAAAAGGAAGAGAATGCCTAATTGAAGCAGGGGATTTCTCCTGATCTGTGCTCGGGCTGCCTGTACTTACAGCTCCGTCGACTTGCCCTTCATTTCCATGCCTTTATCTGCGAGCAGAGGCTCAGAATTCACCAGAGAATGTCCTGCTTTCTTACTGCTCACTCTGCGTCCCATTTTATTCTCATATTCTGCCACCATTCTGACCAGTGATTCAGTTATATCGAGCTGTTTATTTGCCATGGTTGAGAAAAGGAGCTTGTATATGAGAAGTGTATGTTTATATATGTGTCAGGGGAAAGAGATGAAGTTCTATGAGACTCATAGTGCCATGAGAAAGGGGTTATTTGTGGTTCAAAGAGGACAGAGACAGAAAGAGCATGAAGGAGGAGGTGGTAAAGGGGAAGATCTGGTCATTCCTGAGCTGTGTGGTGGAGGGCGGAAGGTCAGCCGTTCCCTTCAGATAAGGCGTTTCTTGGAAGTCTGAGGGTTAGCCGTTTGTAACTTCTTTCTCTTTTACTTCACCATTTCCTTCAGCGCACTTACTCAAGAGGCCATGGTCAGCCATGACAGGCCGATAAGGAAATAAGGGCCTAGTTCACTGGCCCTGATAAGACTGTGTGAGGGGCCTCAGGGAGGAGAAAAAGGGAAGAGAGGCACGGGTGGAATAAACAAAGAGGCGCCCTGCTCTCTGTTAAAGAGATTAATTGTGGCACTGACACCTTTTGCCACTGACAGTCACCAGGCAGGAGATTTTGCCTCATTGTGGGGAGGAGAGAGGCATCCAGGAGCACCATCACCCTGCCCTTGGAACAGATGTAGCCTGTTGGCAGCCTTTCAAGCCTTTTATGAAGGTTAAAACTCACATATCAAAAGAGCCCGAAGACAGCTTGACAACACTTACAAAAGGTCCCAGGGATTAAAAATTAATATTCATTATTGGCTGAAAATGATTGAATTATGGTTGAGGGTGTTCAGAGGCTCTAGGATATATCGTCTTCTGTTGTTGGTTTCTTAGGCTGACATACAACAGCTTAGGACTGACAGTGTGCGAAGCATCCTGTGAGAAACAATAAAATGTTAAGAACCACTGACAGTGTTTTGAATATATTCACTCACACATTTCACCAAATTATTTGCACTATTACAGACTTTCATCATTGTGCCTGTGCAGAGGTGAGCCGTACTGCAGGATTTATATTTGAATTTCAGCAGTGTTGTGTGCTGTGTGTGGGTGGGAGCCCTTCACAACGCATCTGGCTGCATTCGCATTCTGGAAAAGATTGACAGGGTCCCTTTGTCGCTCACTGCTCAGGGATGTACCAGCAAATCAAGCATCTGCTTAATCATGCTGCATAGAGAGAGGCTTAGCTTGTGCTTCTGTACAGAATGTACAGAGATGCTCTAGAACAGTTTGGACTGCAATTCTAGCAACGTCTTGTAGCAAGCATCACAGCGTCCAGACTGAGGCACTGTAGCATTAAGTAACTCTCCATACCAGGGGGTGGCAGTAGTCTGATAATCAAATTAATAATCAAATTAAGAAATTCCAGGTATTGTGGAAAGACAAAGCATATTGTATGTCTCAAATTGCACGCTGTAGGACTGAACTGTACATAAAAATAACTTTTCTACCTATGGTGTATCAGTATCATACAGTATCAGTCAAACGTTTTGGCACCCCTACTCATTCATAAGTTTTTCTGTATTTTGACTATTTTCTACCTTGCACAACATTACTGAAGACATCAAAACTATGAAATAACATCTGGAACACAGATGGAATTATGTGGTAAAAAAAGTGTTAAAAAAAATATGTTTCATATTTTAGATTCTTCAAAGTATCCAGTGTTTACCTTGATGATGCTTTGTACACTATTGGCATTATCTTAACCAGCTTCATGAGGAAGTCACCTGGAATGCTTTTCAATTAACAGGTGCCTCATCAAAAGTTAATTAGTGCAATTTTGTGCCTTCTTAATGTGTTTGAGATCAAACAGTAAATAGTAAATAATAAAAATACAGTAAATAGCCCTATTCCACAACTGTAGTAATCCATATTATGTCAAGAACCGCTCAACTAAGTAAAGAGAAACAACATCCATCATTACTTAAAGACATGATGTGTCTTTTAATTAATAAAAATAAAGAGAAACCACTGAACCAATCAAAACTAGTATGATCATGCTAATGTGAATCTGTATAAGCAGTTTATTCAGAATTTGTTCAGTCTGCAACTTCGAATATAGCAAGATACAGCAGATGATAAAAAGTTGATGAGAAGAACTAAAAAAAAAAAGAAAATTAGATAAAGGTGTCATATTCCTGCTTTGCTCATTTTGGTTTCCTTTCCCCTGGGTTAATTCTCTGAACAGGGATTTCTCTTTCACCATCATCCTCCAACCCAGGTTTAACACACACAGTCCATGCTAACAGACACACTTCAACAAGTATGGCCCTTAGCTACACTTATGTTGGTATGTAAGGAGCTCTAGGTTCATGTTAAAGTGTAAGGAAAAGCATGGAAAATGGAAGGTCAAGTTTTCTTGTCCATTGAAATATCAAAACATATCTGATATATATATATATATATATATATATATATATATATATATATATATATATATATATATATATAGTTACTTTTATAATTTTGCTTCAAGACCAATGTTTAGAAAAGAAACCCTTCTTTGAAAGACCCATGTATAAACAGGAGCATGACCAAAGTACAAAGAATGACTTATGTTATTGGACAGGCCTTATTTCACCCCTCTGCCCTATTCAGCAGCATCTTAAAACACTTTGCCTTCATTAAATAATATGCAAGCTGGATTCAGTGTACTCTATTTATTTTACTTTGCAGGCATGTGAGAGCACGAGTGCAAAAGCTTGCACTGGAGGGGGATGATGTGGACATAGCTCTGTGTGTGTGTGTGTGTGTGTGTGTGTGTGTGTGTGTGTGTGTGTGTGTGTGTGTGAAAGAGAGAGAGAGAGAGAGAGAGAGAGAGAGAGAGAGAGAGAGAGCCCTAAGCTCAGAAGCTGGCTGTTTGATGGAACCACTGATCCTTATTTCCTTCCTTCCCTTTTCTGGGGTAGCCTGCATGGTTGCTCCCCTAGACACCCCCCATCCTTCCCACCCCCATTTCCCACTGCCAGTATCAGCTTGGGGGCCAGTTTCGCTCGAGCACTCATCTTGACACTTGACTGAGCATGGTGGTCGGTGCAAGGCGCTCTAGTTCCTAATTCTCAGAAAAGAAAGCACCTGTGTCACAGAGTAAACGTCCTAAAATAAACCTCAAGCCCTTACACGTCCACCAGCACAACACCACCCGCATGGGATCACATGCAAAACAGCCTTCAGATTAGTTTCATGAGTTTCTTTCCGAACAAAAGGTCACGTTTCACAAGAAGTGGGTGATCTTACTATCTTCACAAAGAGCCTCGAAATGTCTCCTTTGGCTTTGTAACATTTTGAAGTCTTGTCTGTAAGTAAAGCCCCCCCCAGATAAGATCTAAGTACAAGACTGTAACACAACCTCTTGGGCTTTGGGTGCAGCAGGCGCATTTTGGGTCAGAGTGCTATCATGTATCACCAATCAGCTTTCCACATGAGGATTGTCATCAGATTTTGATCGCATTTAGAATGCCTAATTAAATAAAATATGACATTATGTAAATGGTGTCTTTCACCATATGGTCCTGGGCACAAGCAGGCAGACATTAGATGAGGTGTGTGGGTGTCTTGGGGTATGTGTCAGTGTCTTAGGCACACAGTTTGACTTACAGCAGAAGTGACCGATCTCTGCAACCAACCTTCTCATATAGACACACACGCACAAAACATCAGCCTCCACACATACACAACAATTCTGTCCTGGCAGCGATGTCCCTCCTCAGGCATAAGCAGTGTCAGAAATACACTCTTAGCAAGATGTTGCCCATAAGCACTTTGAGGATGAATCTTATCTGCTGTTATCTGCTCCTCAGACTGGCCTCTGAACAGTATGGTTGCTCCACCGGGCCCTTATCTGGCACACCACCTCTCTACCAGCCCCTGGTTACACTGAGTCCGTGTGTGTGTGTGTGTGTGTGTGTGTGTGTGTGTGTGTGTGTGTGTGTTGCTGTTAACTCTCAGGAAAGCAGAGGTTGATAAGATATGGAGCATATAGCTGCATATCTTGCCCATCTGAATCGTTTCTTCTGTCCTTCCCCCACTAAAGGGGAAAAAGAGAGAAAGATAGAGAGAAAGAGAGGGAGAGAGTAAGAGCAGGGAAGCTCAAAAGAAAACAAACATCCTTCACCCTCATCCTGTCCTCTACACTCTGTGATTCACAGACCATCATCCTGAGAGACAGCCATCTCTGAGAACCTTTTTCTCTCTCTTCCTCTATACGTATAATGCATTCACCTACATGCTGAATTCATCATGCAAGAATAAATTACACAAGCCTCTTTCACTCTCTCTCTGTTAGCCACATTCATACCCAGCGGGAGAGAATGCTGTCAGCTCAGTGGCCCCACATCTGGTGCTTCCTGCTGGGTTTGATTGGACCCTCCATCCTTAAAGTCCCCTCCCCCCAAGCCCTGCTCCCTTAACCACGGTGCCACCAAGCTGGGTATTATCGTCCACCACAGCCAGCTCTGAAGTGGAGCCTGGCACTCTCCACCTCCTTCCAGCCAAAGTCCCTTTCATTTAAATGAGATTAAATACAAATGTGGAGTGGGGGCACATACTGGCTGGGCTGGGAGTTAAAGTGATGTTTCTGAGCACTAATCTATTCCATGGCCAAACACTAAGAGGGAGAAACAGAGAGAGGGAGTGGGCTATGGCGACACTGGAATGCTGATGGCTCATCCTTCAGTGGCCGTACTCAGCCTGGCATGGCTGCTGCCTATTGATCCCACACTGTTAGGTGGAATAAAAAGGGATTGATCTAAAGCCATAGGAAAACA
This sequence comes from Neoarius graeffei, assembly GCF_027579695.1. Classification (NCBI taxonomy): domain Eukaryota; kingdom Metazoa; phylum Chordata; class Actinopteri; order Siluriformes; family Ariidae; genus Neoarius; species Neoarius graeffei. The sequence goes on along the minus strand of NC_083575.1, from coordinate 58,405,154 downwards.
TCTTGAGAGGAGCAAAGAACTACCTCACAGTATGAGCAATAGCACTTAACTGGGCACTTGGCGATGTGCACCTGCACACACACACACACACACACACACACACACACACACACACACACACACACACACACACACACACACAATCACTCCTTCTCCTGCTTTTCCTATGGACACTGTGGTACAGCATGGTCTTGTTACAAATTGTAATCCAAATACCTATTCCATCCATCATCCATAACCGCTTATCCTGTGCAGGGTCGCTGGCAAGCTGGAGCCTATCCCAGCTGACTATGGGTGAGAGGTGGGGTACACCCTGGACAAGTCGCCAGATCATCGCCGGGTTGACACACAGAGACAAACAACCATTTACACTCACATTCACACCTACGGTCAATTTAGAGCCACCAATTAGCCTAACCTGCATGTCTTTGGACTGTGGGGGAAACCAGAGCACTTGGAGGAAACCCACGCAGACACGGGGAGAACATGCTCCGCACAGAAAGGCCCCCATCAGCCACTGGGCTCGAACCCAGAACCTTCTTGCTGTGAGGCGACAGTGCTAACCACTACACCACCATGCCGCCCCAAATACCTATTCCTTTTTCCATAATATCTATAGAGGGATGACAGAGGGAGTTTTTGGGGATAGTGGCGATCTAATGGAGGAGGAGTTTTCCATGGGGTGCTGAGATCATTCCCCACATATCACTAGTGTTAACAAGAGACATCACCAAAAGTAGCAACAATGGAGATGATTCAGTGTCTGATTTACCTTATAGGCTGTATGTGGGTGCAGCTGACCAAACAGAACATTCCCAGGATTGTGCTTGATGGGAATGGTATCAGACACAACTGAAGATTGTTATACCATGTTGTTTAATAAAAAAAAGTGATCCAGTTAGTTAAGCAGCATTGCATATAACATACTAACAAGTCGCCTGTAGTCAGCTGGGATAGGTTCCAGCTTGCCTGCGACCCTGTAGAACAGGATAAAGTGGCTAGAGATAATGAGATATGAGATACTAACAAGTATTTAGTGTAGTAGTATGAAAGATTATGTGATATGGGAGTATGAAATTTAGCATATTTTGACATTCATTCATCTACAGCAACAGTTTTATTCTGGTCAGGGTCATGGTGGATCTGGAGCATCCCAGAAGCACAGAGTGTAAGACAGTTCAGCACAGTGCACCATGCACAAACACATGCACACGCTTAGTAACTAGGTGCAGTTTAGAATAGCCAATCTACTTTCTGGTATGTTTCTGGGAAACCAGAGAACACAGACACAGAGAAAACATAAGAAATTCCACAAAGACAGTAACCAGAGCTCAGGATCGAACAGGGGACCCTGGAACTGTGAGGCTGACTCGACTGAGGATTGTGTTTGACCAGTGGTCTGTGTTATTTCTAGCTCCACTGACAGGAAAGGTAACCACGTTCAGCCGGAGTATTCAGTTATATAGTACCAGTCAAAAGTTTGGACATACCTTCTAGTTCAATGTTTTTTCTTTATTTTTATTAATTAAAAGACACATCATGTCTTAAAGTAATGATGGATGTCATTTCTCTTTACTTAGTTGAGCGGTTCTTCACATAATATGGATTACTACAGTTGTGGAATAGGGCTATTTACTGTATTTTTATTATTTACTCTTTACTGTTTGATCTCAAAAGCATTAAGAAGGCAAGAAATTACACTAATTAACTTTTGACGAGGCACCTGTTAATTGAAAAGCATTCCAGGTGACTACCTCATGAAGCTGGTTAAGATAATGCCAATAGTGTGTAAAGCGTCATCAAGGTAAATGGTGACTACTTTGAAGAATCTAAAATATGAAACTTTTTTAAAACACTTTTTTGTTTACCACATAATTCCATCTATGTTCCAGATGTTATTTCATAGTTTTCATAGTCTTCAGTATTTTTCTACAATGTAGAAAATAGTCAAAATACAGAAAAACCTATGAATGAGTAGGTGCGTCCAAACTTTTGACCGGTACTCTAGTACCAGTCACCTGGCAGTGGAAATAATGCCAAAATGTGGATCATTTTGCTGTGTCCACTGGAAAAGCACTATTTGTTTTTTGTTCTTTTTTTTTTTTTAAATCAATCTTACATATACAAAGGCAACAAAAATAAATAAATAAAGAATAATAAAATGACTTGAACACAGTTGCCATATGATTAAAATAATTAGCACTTCCTTTACAGTATACTCAGAGCAAAGCTGGCCGTCCTCTCAAAGGAGGAGGCCTTGTTCTGCATATTCTGCATGCAAAATGTTGCATTCTAATGCAAGCAAACAATGCGCAATGGTGCTCCGATGCTAATGACGAAGGGGTCAGTGAGAGCAGGCGAGAGCGCTGTGAGATTCCACATGAGCAGGTCAGGAGCACAGCACTCGGGCTACAGGAATGCTCCTGCTAACTCCCCCGAGGGCCCAACCATCACTGATTTGCATGGTCATGTCCGAGTGTGCGAGTGTGTGTATGTGCATGGTGAAGTCAGGGTGCAGAAGGTTATTCTAATAAGCCTGCAGCTGGCGAATGCATGTGAAGGTCAAGCTGCCCTGGTCATCATCATCTTTTTTAAAAATGATTAATATTTTAGATGGAGGCAGCCTGGTGCGGTTATCTCTTCTGATTCTATGGGATAATGACAGCCGTGTGTGTGTGTGTGTGTGTGTGTGGGGGGGGGGGGGGGTCCAAGATCAGATGTGTGTGTAGGACTTCTGACACAGTGGATAGAGCTGAGTTAAACACACTGTCCATGATAGGACAAATCTCATCTCATCTTCACAACAGAGGATCTGAACTCTTGTTGCTTTAATAAGCAACAATGGGTTTTTACACGTCAGCTGTACAGTTAACAGTATTCCTGCAGAAGGGAGTAAGAAGAAAGAAATATTTGCACTCTTAATTGCTCAACACAAAAGCAGCCGCTTTCCAAACAAACACAGAGACGGGGTGATATATATTTGCATATTCATGCAGATGAAAGTTTTTTTTCTCTCTCTCAGTAGGCAATGGGGTGTGAAGTTATTTATTCCCGTTGACAGCACACATCTTTCAGGAGGAGGCCACCTTATATTGTTTTTGCTCATTTATTACAGACACACACACACACACACACACACACACACACACACACACACACACACACACTCTTACATGCATGTATGCACACATACAAACACGCCCACACACGCATGCATAAACATCTATTCTTTTACTTTTTCATTTATTCAACAACTCTAATAAGCTGGGTGTGTAAAATTATTCAAACAAATCTGAAAAAAATGCACAAATGCAAAAAACGTAAAACATACAAAAATAAACACACATTTGTCTTATTATACTTGTAAGGCCCTCCTGTTGACAGAATTAATAATAATTACAAATTTTAATGCTATGTCTACACTTAAACCTAACCCTCACCTTAACCTCAGTAAACAAAAGGAAACATTTTAGCTCTTTAACTTTTTTTTTAAATAAAAGTTGTGAAAAGCAATTTTTATGCGAGGGATATTCCTTGTCCTATCCTGTTCCCCACCAAGACCTAAACTCTCACACACTGATTATCACAGTGAGTTGCTCACTCTGATCTTGCTGCTGTTGCAATGTGTTAAGATGTCCACTAGGGTGTGTGTGAACAGACACACTGCTCTCTTTAGTGCACGCACACACCAAAGGACGTGATGCTTTAAGGCAGGCACACACTACAGGATTTTTATTCTCAGTGTAATCATCTCATCTCATCTCATTATCTCTAGCCGCTTTATCCTTCTACAGGGTCGCAGGCAAGCTGGAGCCTATCCCAGCTGACTACGGGCGAAAGGCGGGGTACACCCTGGACAAGTCGCCAGGTCATCACAGGGCTGACACATAGACACAGACAACCATTCACACTAGTGTAATCATCCTTTCTGATAAACGTTTTCAAATTAGAAATGAAATCTCAGATCGATTAAGGAGTCAGTCTTAACCCTGAATTCTTTTCGAGGACCTTTTCTGTAATGTGATGACAGGATTGTACTTAATTACACAACTTTGGCTTTGTAGTCTAGGGGTAATGTGCAACCTTGTCAGTGACTCTAAGGCAGAATACTTTTCCCTTATTTACTAGATGACTCCAAAAAAGTTATTTGCTAACTTTAACTACCCAGACAGCAGATAACTCCACCCACTGCCAACTTTGATTAACAACCCCTCCTGAGATATCTTGAAGTTGGGAGTCATTTTATTTATTTCGATGGCTACACACACACACACACACACACACACACACACACACACACACACACACACACCGGTTTATTCTGCTTATTTACAATGTCTTTGTTGGTGTTTGAGGGATCAGGGCAGTCTGCTCTGGCAGAAGGGAGGAGACGCTAATACACAAACATTACAAACTCCTGCACTGTTGCCCAATTACCATGTGATTTGCAAATGAGATTTCACTCTCTCTCTATGGATAGTCCCTTCTGTTGAGACTAAAAACCTTCATTTTCCTTGTTCACTTCTATTTCGCTTTTCTTTACATTGGTATACTGAAATACTCATGCAGACAAATACAGACACCAATGAGACATCAGTGCCACAACTTAAGTTCAGACACATCACAGACTTGCTGTAAAAGAGTCCAAGCTCACAAAAATGCACAGTTCCTTCGAGTGCTGCCAGGTGGACTTGTTTGAAAAGCTTTCAGTTAGAAGTCACTTTTTGGTGTCAGTCAGGGAGGTAAAGCCAATGCAACGGATCAGGACTGCTCAACAGAATAGTGAAGCAGTGAGAGCAAGGCAGGCCTGTAATTATAGCTGTCAAATGACACTAAGCCACCCTAACCACCTCTCATGTTTTTCCCTGGCTCTTTTCTCTCTCAAGTTCAGTCCTGACTCACATTCTGACTCAAATTCAGTTCACTAACTCTGTTGGACTGAATGTCACAGGTTAGCTTATTGACAATGCAATGAATATTAACAGTGAAGTATTTCTACCATTGAGATATATAATTGAGAATAAGGGCAAGCAAAGCATTGAATTATATTAAAACCATACAGTAGTCATCCCACTCAAGTGCAATGGGCATTGTAGGTTAAAAAAAAAAAAAACCAACCCCAACCCCCCCAAATAACCCAAACCACCCACAGAGCTTGGGGATGGGGTAATAATATTCTGATAAATAACTCAGAATTTCCAAGATTTAAAAACAAAAACAAAACAAAAAAACCCCGAGAAAAAAAATCAGAAATTCTCTGAGATTATAAAATCATAGATTTACAAGAAAAAACAAACAAACAAACAAACAAACAAACAAACAAACAAACAAACAAACAAAAGAACGGAAACTCAGATTTCATGCTTCCCAGCTTCCGGGCAGCAGTGAATTCTGGGAAATGTAGGAGGAATTCTCTTAGCTCTTTAATATATTGTGTGATTAAGGATGAAAGACTGCATTTCCTATAACTCTCAGCTCAGGCATTTCAGATGAACAAAGATTTGATGAGAAGAATCCATACATTGAAAGTAATGGGAAACTGCTCTTGCACCATAATTATACATTTATAAACAGCTAAGACAAAAAAAGGACACAGATAACCAAAGCTGTGTTTTATACATTCATCTCCTGTTGCATCCAGGAAAAACAACAATCAATCACATGCTTCCAGGGTTCCTCGCTGCAGTGCATTCTGGGAAATCTGGTCGAAATGCACTTTACTCTCATCTCATCTCATCTCATCTCATCTCATCTCATCTCATCTCATCTCATCTCATTATCTCTAGCCGCTTTATCCTTCTACAGGGTTGCAGGCAAGCTGGAGCCTATCCCAGCTGACTACGGGTGAAAGGCGGGGTTCACCCTGGACAAGTCGCCAGGTCATCACAGGGCTGCACTTTACTCTTTTATATATATTTCCTAGACCTCTCAGCTCAGCCATTGTGTCTGTGGTGTGATGTTGATCTAGCCTTGTACAGTGTCGAGTGCCTTCAATTCCCTCAGCAACATCTGGAGGAACAGTGGGATTTCCCTCACCCTAAGACCAAAACCTGTGAATACAGAGTTATTACACCACTGCTCTATGGATGTGCCACCTGGGCTTTAAAGCAACAGCAGCTACACCATTTAGATACCTTCCATCATACCTGTCTCCGTAGGATTCTGAAGGTTCGGTTTTATGATCACATATCCAACCAAGAGATCAGGGAAAGAGCTGGTTGCTGAAGCCTAGACATCATGATAAGCTACACCCACCTTCTGTACTTCAGACACATAGTGAGGATGTCTGAGGGCAGACTTCCCAAATTTCTCTTGAATTGGGTGCCTGCACTTGGGTTCCGAGGGATCGGACATCCAAGACTGGGCCTAATCAAGACCTTAGAGAAAGACCTAGAGTCATTCACAGGCTGCAATTTCTCTATGGGGAAACTTCGAGCGCTAGACCGCTTGAACTGGTGTCACCTCCTGCGAGTCACCAAACGTCGTTTGGTTGAGTGTGAGCAGGTAGACTCGTCTACAGACGAATGAAGACCGGATCAAGGTACAAGGTAGGTGTAAAGTAAAGCAATCTGGTTCCTTGGCAAAAAACCCTCAGATTTTCCCATATTTTTTTCTTGCAAATTTGTGAATTTTTCATCTCAGAGAATATCTGAGTTTTTTCTTACAAATATCTGACCTTAATCTCAGAAATCCTGAGGTTTTTTTTCTCAGGATATTACCACCTCCCTGAGCTTCATTTTTTTTTAACCTATCATGGCCCTAATATGCCGTCGTACTCAAGAGACTCCTCACATCTAATGTTAATCTAATGCATAGGTGCTTCCTTCTTTCTAGATTTAAGTGGATAAAAAAAGGAATAACTGTGTGAAGGCAGTGAATATTACAGGAGAAGCAAGACACAAAGCCGTCTTATTACACACAGCATGCGAATAAGTGTGTTAGCTCTTACTGCTGTAACTGACAAATATATGAACGTAAAATACACACTCACTGTCTATTTTGGTGTATAAGGTGTATATAAGTTAGAAGGCGAAACATTTACCAGGATCAAATTTTGACAATTACCGCACAAATGACACAGAAACAAAAATCCAAAGCAATTTCATTGAAAACTGCACATCATTCATTCTCTGAGGAAATCCAGCTCTCCTTGAACCTGGTAGGAGTCTTGAATTTTCTGAGATGCAAGCTGCTGGTATTAAACAGAGCTCTATGAATGCTACTGCAATTACATTAAAAAATGACAAGCCAAGCATGGTCAGCTCAATTACCTATTACCACTCCTGGTATATAAAGAGATGAAATATATATATATATATATATATATATATATATATATATATATATATATATATATATATAAAATTATTATACATACAGGACACTTTTCGATGGAATGTGTTCTATTCCCTTCTAGCGGGTTTCATTCATTTGGTTTGACAGCATGCAATATTGTTAGCATATCACTTATCCTACATGTAGAATGTAGAATGAGCATTGAATATGGTTTATGATATTGCATGGTTGTCAAGACAACATGACATCACACGTCAGAGACGTAAAACTTCCATGCTAGCGAGCGACTGTGACAACCTGTAAACAAACATCCTTAAATATGGAAGATTTTTGAAAGAGAAAGATGTGTTGAACACCCAAAAGGAATGTGCATGTATAATAATAACAATATTGGCTGGCTTTTTTTCATGGTGTATTAGATAATGTTCCATTCAGCTGGGGTGGTATTGAACTCATCTTCAACTCGTTCAAGATCATGCTAGCTGAATGAAATATATCTGATATATCATGAAAAAAAGCCAGCCAATATTATTTAAATATATATGAACTGAAGGAATCGCTGATGCATCATCATAATTCTGTTATGGAAATGGACCATACCAAATGAGAAATGGGATATACCATATACCATAGAGGGATACAGAGGAAGGGATTTTTGAACATTACATGTATATAAATAGATGAAAGGCTCAAGAAGACACAAAACATGAGAGTCTCTGTGTTGGTGTAGAAATATAGTAACCAACATTTCATTAAGCAGCAACAAATCTGATGTTATCTTAGGCCTTACAGGAACAAGTGTATTTATATTGTGATCATGTGACACTTTGATCATATGCAGGTGAATTAAATGCAGGGCCTTCAATTAATTATGTGACTTCTGATGGAAGCTGCTTGCACAATAATTAATTCAGGGGTTTCACAGCAACAGTAGTACAACAGGAGAATGCTTATGCAATCACAACTTTCAAGTTTTTTTTTTTTTGTAAATCTATATTGACTCCCCTACTTCAGTATTATGAGCTATTTCCCCATATTGTCTTCTTCTTTTTCTTTCAGCCGTTCCCATTAAGGGTCGCCACAGCAGATCTGTTCCACATATTTGATTTGGCATAGGTTTTACAACGGATGCCCTTCCTGACGCAACCCTCCCCAATCTATCCGGGCTTGGGACTGGCGCTAAGTATGCACTGGCTTGTGCAACCTCAGTGGCTGGGTATTTTACCTAATCTGCATGTCTTTGAACTGTGGGGGAAACCGTAGCACTCCGAGGAAACCCACACAGACACGGGGAGAACATGTAAACTCCACACAGAAATGGCCTTGTTGGCCATTGGGTTCGAACCCAGAACCTTCTTGCTGTGAGGCGACAGTGCTAACCACGACACCACTGTACCACCATGTAGTATAATGCCAATTAATGCCAATTAAGGCTGTTTCAGTTCCTGGTTGTAACACTGTAAAATGTGGAAAAGTTAAAGGAGGGAGGGTGAAAACTTATGCAAGTTGGGCAATATGCCAGCTGCTATTTCAAGGCCAGTGCAATGTTTTTACTTTTTACCTTAATCACACAAATCTGAAAACCATATGGAGGAAGAATGATTGTCCGTGCACATGTGTTTGGAATGGGATTTCCTACATACTGTATATGTGCTGCGATGTATTTTCCTCGTTCTAATTAGTAAGAAAAGGAGTCAAAAATCAAAGATCACGTTCAGCTGCTCAGTCCATGAATTTGTTCCCTGGACCTCACACAAGTGAACCAGCAAAATTGCAATAGCAGCAAATCAAAGAGAAAACAAAGCCAAACCAAGCAGGGACCTTGGTATTAATGGATTTTTCCTGGAGTGTTTATTTTCAACACATGTGCTTGTTACAAACCCACTTTAAACACATTCTTATTGTACAACCATAACCTCATCATGCTCAGAGACCAGAGTGGGAAAATAATGCTGACATTGCCTGCTTCTCTTATTAGTAAGTACATCATATAGTATATGATCGACACAAGGCAGGTGGTCGTTTTTTGATATGAAAGCAAACTCAAGAAGGTAAGAAGAGAAGGAAGCTAATAGATTGTGTGATGAACATCTAATGGGATCCGGGACAGGGGAAAAGTACTTCCTTGCAGAGAATGGCTGTTTATGAGTGTAGACCACACTTTTGACCATGTATTATGGAGTGCTTGTGGAACTGTAAAAGGATAAGAACTCTGAGAACTTGCACTGAAGTTCTGGGTTGCTTGAGTCAGAGTCGTTGAAAAGTATGGAGGAGCCAGGGAGGGTGGGGATGTCAAAATTCTGTCAAATGCAGTGAAACGGTGAGGTGGCAATTATACGATGTTAGCAAGATAGAAAGTAACGCTTCAGACATAGCCCTTCTCCCAAACTTTAATCATTTCATAATTCCACGAAAGTGGGATGTGGAGAAAAAAGTCATCCAGGTAAAGGTGTTTAGTGTAATAGTCAGAGGGCTCATGCAGGCCAGTGTGCGCAGGCAGGATAACAAAAATGTGTGTATTCCCCTCATTCACATTTGTTCAGTCACCTTTTCCCTCACTCAGCCACTCACTATCTCACTACCTCACTATCTTCCTTCTCTCTCTCTTACACACCTCAGAGTCGTTCTGAGGTAGGGTCCCTGGCGAGGTAGTGAAGCGGGCAAAATTAAACAGGGGTGAAAAGTTTTAAGCCTTATCACTGTTTATTCTTAGATTTCAAATGTGCAGGGAGAGGGAGGCCATAGTGAAACCCAAATCCCTGCTGCGCACACTACCCTCAGGGTCTCACTCCTGCTTCCCCCAACCTGCCAATCACTCGTCTGCCCAGGGCCAGAGCAGGCCTCTACAAAGGGGAAGCTTTAGCAATCTAACTCCACCTCTTTTGTTCATACTTGTTTGTTCCTGTCTGATGCAAAATGATGCATTTTAATATGATGTGGGGTTTTTTTCCAATCAGTTTTGCCCTTAAAATACTCCAGCAGACTGTAATCTTGTCCTTGGTTGAAAAGCTTTTACCTAACTTTTGATTGGTTCTGGAGTGACCTATATGGAGCCTTTGAATTTGACTTCGAAAAACGCCCAAAAGGCACATGCAAATGTGCGAGCATGTGTGTGTGTGTGTGTGTGTGTGTGTGTGTGTGTGTGCGTGCGTGTGTGATGTCCAGATTTACTCTTTAATATCAGAAGTAAGTAGCAAGTCCTTTCTTAGTGTCGTTTTCTTCTTTTTTATCCCCAGCAATGCTTTTATAGACCAATTATACGACTATTTCCATTCATAGTTAATTTTCTGAGGCGTTTTATAAATCATGGATGTTTTATTCTTTACTTTATAATAACAACCTGTACAAGCCCAATAACATAAGGCTTAGATTTTAGGAAGGAGTGACAAGACTTATTTCTCCATTGAAACTCGATTACTATTAGGCCCTTGAAAAAGTGTGTAACCTGAATGACCATCTATCTGTGTATGGTATACAAAAATGTAAAGTAAGTAAAGAAAGTAATATATTAATGTAATACACCACTTTTCAAACAAAATACATAAAGAGGGCTGTCAGGATTTACTTGGAAAAACAACAACAACAACAACAACAGTAGCAAGTAAACAAAGTCTCCAGAAGAACTGTGGCAGATGCTAAAACTTACCAGCAAATTTCCTTCAAAAACTGCACAAAAGATGTCCACTAAGCAAAGGGTTTCATACCAAATGTTGGTGTTTTGTTTAGCTTATTACTGTTTACTGTTTCTAAGGGTGGCACAGTGGTGTAGTGGTTAGCACTGTCACCTCACAGCAAGAAGATTCTGGGTTTGAGCCCAGTGGCTGACGGGGGCCTTTCTGTGTGGAGTTTGCATGTTCTCCCCATGTCTGCGTGGGTTTTCTCCAGGTGCTCCGGTTTCCCCCACAGTCCAAAGACATGCAGGTTAGGCTAATTGGTGGCTCTAAATTGACTGTAGGCGTGAATGTGAGTGTGAATGGTTGTTTGTCTCTTTGTGTCAGCCCTCCGATGATCTGGCGACTTGTCCAGGGTGTACCCCGCCTCTCACCCATAGTCAGCTGGGATAGACTCCAGCTTGTCTGCGACCCTACACAGGCTAAATAGTTACGGATGATAGATGGATGGATGTTTACTGTTTCTTATAAACTTTTAAATTAATTATTTCTGAATGTATTTCTTAACATGTGTCTAAGCCTTTTTCACAGTACTGTATAAAATAAAAAAATCTAAAGACTTCATAGGTATTCACCCCTCCTTTCTTTAAGCTATCACAATTAGGACTAGTCTTTCATTTTTGAGAGCTCACTTGAAATATGTTAAACAGGGTACACCTGTGTTAACTTTAAATCCACCTGTGTATATTTGCACAAAATCCGTCACTGACTTTGGGAGGTCTCACAGCGAAAATGGCAAATCAGATTAATCCTGCTGTCTCCAAGACCAAGGAACTGACCATAAAGCTTTGAGATGAAGCTGTTATGAGGAAAAAAGATGCATAAGGCTATTAAAGCATCAGCAAAGCTTTGAACCTTCTTTGGAGCATTGTGACAACCATTAAAACAAAATGGAAAAAATATGACATAAACAAGACACTACCAATATTAGGCCAAGCTGAGTAATTGGGCACGAAAGGCAATTTTACGAGCAGTGTCCAAGAGTCCGGCTACAACACTGAAGGCATGACAGAGCTTAGTGGCTGAAATAGGAGAACCTGCATATACCTCTACAATATCATCAGCTATTTACAGATCCAGCCTGTATGGGATAGTGGCCAGAAGGAAGCCACTTCTGAGAAAGGCCATGTTAGAAAATCTGAGAGTTTCTGGAAAAAGATTCTGTGGTCTGATGGGACTAAAGTTGAGCCATTTGATCTAAAGCCAATGTATAATTTTTGGCACAATACAAATACAGCCCAACACTCAGATATCACCATTACTATGATCAAGAATAGTAGTTGTAGCATCATACTGTAGGGTTGCTTTTCAGAAGGAGGAAATGGAAAGCTTGTTGTCATTACAGGCAACATGGATGGAGCTAAATATAGGCAAATTGGTGAGGCGAACCTGTTCCATTCAGTCAGTCAGTCAGTCAGTCAGTCAGTCAGTCAGTCAGTCAGTCAGTCAGTCAGTCAGTCAGTCAAACATCTGCATTTAGGGTGAAAATATATGTTCCAACAGGACAGTGAACCAAAGCATAGGGGAATCTACAAAGAAATGGCTTGGAAAAACAAAAGGGCATTTGTGTTTTGGAGTAGTGGAGTTAAACTTAAATCTAATTGAACAGCTGTGGCGTGGCCTGAAAATTGCTGTCCACCAACAGAAAAGGCTAAAATCAGCTTCCACATCACTCAGAGACGTATCCGGGATAGATCAAAGCTGTAATTATAGCTAAAGGACAAGGGGGTGGTGGAGGTGTTGTTGTTTAATACTTATCAATCACTTATCAGTTATTGGGCAACTGGCAGCATTTCTGTATAAGAGTAAATGGCAGTGTATGAATCAGTGAACTGGACACACACTGAACTGGTCTCCTGGCTCATCTCCCTACTCACACTGAATGACTGTTGAATGTCATTCCAAATGGGAAAGTTTCCTGGTGCTTCATCAGTGCTAGAGGCTGACAGTCACTGGAAAAGGCTCAGTTTTAATGTGAGAGCAGTGGTAGTGCAGACCTCTTTCTCGTCCTCCCTCCCCCCTCCCCTTTCTTCACCTCAGCCAAGCAGCTAAAATAGCACTGTGGTGGAATGGACTATGAACCCTTCACCTTACAGTGTCTCAGTTATGGTGCAGATGCCTTTTTTCCCCTTCAAAGGTTTGCTAATGCTTCCCTGAGGATCAGGGCCAAAGTGTGTGCAGAGTGCCCCCTCTCTCTCTCTCTCTCTCTCTCTCTCTCTCCACCTCTCCATGGCAGCCAAGGGGAAAAGAAATAATTCAAACTTAATGCATATTGCCAACATATTGGTCAGTGCCTCAGCCGGCAAGTATTGACACATTAGTTTTGCAAAATGACCCAGGCTGCCTCACAACTGAGACAAACTTCATCTCAGCCTGCTATGCATGCCTTCAGAGCATAGCTTGCTATAAAGGAACTTTCAGCACAAAGAGAAACAGATGAGGAAAAAAAAGAGGCTGAAGTGGGGGGGGGGGGAGAAGAAGAAAAAGAAATAGCATCCCTTTAGGTAACAGAATTTCTGCATTGTTTAATATTTAATCACTATGCCTTCCAACATTGTGATTTCTTTTTGCATATTCTATATATAAATATATAATTAATGTCTGAGAAGCACATAAAAGGAAAAAAATCTCCAAAGAGCTGAAAAAATCATTTGTTGTTCTGGAGAGCAAATTAATGCAGCCGATAAAAGGAGATACCAAGGCGATGTTTTTTTCTGACTACTTGCCTACTCTCAGATCATAGATTCTTTTGTTTCAAAGGGGAGGTTGTTGGTCATTTTGCTATGTTTTGATCGAGTATTTTACTTTTCCCTTTAGGTGTACCTTCCTGTCTAAACTGTCCCTAGGACTTAGTTTTCCATTCAGTATCTCATCAACACAAGGCTGCCAAGCACTACTCTGCTTAGCAGTCTCTACTCTATCATATTTTTTGCGTTTACACTACCACAGTCACCTAAAAACTTGGACCACACTGCTCTCTCAATGAAAAAAAAAAGACTTACAATTCCACCCACAAAACCTGTGCTGAATTCATTAGCGCTGCCTGAGTTTCATTGTTGCTATGGTCAATGTGACTTTACTGAGTCTCTGAGTGTCACTGCATTCAACAAGGCTAAAATGCTTCTCTCATTGTCCACTGTTGTCCTGGTTCTGCTCCATCCCCAGCACCACTGTGCCCTACTCTGGTGGATAGAGGCCACTGTTGCTAATCGGCCCTATAAAGTTTTAATCTCCCTCCATCAACCTGCTTCTGCGATATTGGCACAGCTGCCTGGCTCAAATTTTAATAGTTTTTTTTTTTCAACATAGCTCAATATTCCATTCAGCACTGGTCACTAATGACTCACTGTGTGTGCAGAGCACTGACCCCCCTAAGCAGTTCCTCGTTCTCAATATGCCGGTCAGCCAATTATCCCCAGCATGCCCCCTGGCGTAGGCTGACGTCCCCTCCAACGCTGCTGCACTCTAGTACTCACTAGTGTTGAGAAATCCTATTTCTGACAAGAGTGTTGGCTCATTTTAGACAGCACACATAAGGTATATGCACACAACATGAGTCATTTGTCACTTTGCAAACAATTACAATCTTGTGGTTTTGTTTCTGATTGAGAGTAACTGTTCTGCTGCTTCTCACTTGCAGTTTCTTATTTGGATTGTGTGAGGTCATAGATTGTCTGGGCTGTCTGCATGTGTTTTTACAGATTTTTTAATTATGATTGGCTTGACTGGTTTGGTTGCTGGCTGATCTCTTCTCCAGTTCTGTTAAGCCTGCACTCAAACTCTAGATTTTCTGCTGTGGGTCATATGTGGCACTTGGTCACTTTTGCTGTGCTTGTTCTCAGCTTTAAAGGTGTTTCAGGCTGTGGCGTGAGTAGAAGGACTGGATCAGAGCAGGCCTCCTCACTGTAAACAAAAGTAGTGCATCTGTGTCGGCTCTGCGTGACGTTTCGTATGACTTTGGGGCCTGACAGTATGTTGTTGCCCTCTGGCATTGTGGGTATGCAAATTGTGCTATGACAGCGGTGGTTCCCAAAAGGACTATAACTGGTGCCAATATATAAATAAAACTTTTAAATGTGGTGTATTAAGCATAGACATGTAAGTGATTCCATTTGGCCACCTTAGAGTTTACCTCTGAGAGAAACATGATGAGCATAGATTTATCTGTCCATCTACCTAAACTGCCCATCCATCCTGCAGCAGAAAACTGCCAAACAATCTGTTCATTCCCTTTTTCATTCCTCACTTTGAAGCTCAGAGTAGGACGAGCTCATGGGGGTAGCAAGGAATTTGTTCAGCTTTGATATCACAAATGCATTTCTTCCCTGCTTTGAGTGCAGCCTCATCGATATGACCATGAAGCCTGTGACTACTATGAACTCCTGCTCTTTAGAACTGCATCTAAACTGATGCGAACAGATGCAAATTTGACCAAAAACAGCTGGCTGATAATACTATTGACATTTAGGGCCTGCAGACATTGTGGCTATGTGGATGTGGGAGAGCAGGCACACAATATATATATAACGCATATCAGACACTCGCTGGCCATGCTGTGAAAATTGCGCATGCAGACGCTCATCTAAGTTTCCAGATCTGTCACTGCTTAACTCTTAAATATTTTCTATCGTGAATACTATAATTAAAAAGCTTACAATCTCTGCTTTCCAAATAAATTTATCTCATTAAAATCTGTTCAGTACTTTGGGAGTAATGGTAAGTTGTAGTTGGTACAACAGAGTGCACTCTCTGCTCGTGTGACGTCAGGGAAACTGCCGGTGATTTTTCACACTCTGTCACAGGAAAGTGGTCAGGCTCTCTCTCTTCTAATCGTTTTCTGACTGGATTACTCATGAATATCAAGCAGATAACTTTTATAGGGATGTTCTGTAGCTCTTACTGTTTCTGATGAAGTATTCAGCAAAATTTTCCATCTGCTAGTTTTATGTTATAATTCATGGGAGACTTTGAAGTGAGTTTTCATAACTTTACTGACTTATTTTTTCAAATCAAACTGATTCATGTAAATAACTATTTTAGAATATAACTGTCGTTGTTTTGATGACAAATATTGAGATCTTAGTGGTTGGAATGATATTAAAACACAGAAGTCAGAAATGCAAATGTCAATTTCAATTCAATTAAATAGAATTGTTTATTTGACATGGCTCACACAATTTTTTCATGGTTAGCCTTGAAAGCTGTGAATATTATCATTTATATTCTTTAATATAAAAATGAGCAGGCCCTACTTTTGAGAAATACAAAGGCCTACAGAGCACAAAGAGGGTATTAGAAATAATATTTTATTACTTTTTTATTGAGTGTACCAATTTAACATTTTTACTAAATTATCACAATTATCTCATCTCATTATCTCTAGCTGCTTTATCCTGTTCTACAGGGTCGCAGGCAAGCTGGAGCCTATCCCAGCTGACTACGGGCGAAAGGCGGGGTACACCCTGGACAAGTCGCCAGGTCATCACAGGGCTGACACATAGACACAGACAACCATTCACACTCTCATTCACACCTACGGTCAATTTAGAGTCACCAGTTAACCTAACCTGCATGTCTTTGGACTGTGGGGGAAACCGGAGCACCCGGAGGAAACCCACGCAGACACGGGGAGAACATGCAAACTCCGCACAGAAAGGCCCTCGTCGGCCACGGGGCTCGAACCCGGACCTTCTTGCTGTGAGGCGACAGCGCTAACCACTACACCACCGTGCCGCCATTATCACAATTATTACTCATTAAATACTAATTTGCATAATATGTTTTCACTAATTTAAAAAAAATTTTATTTGGTATACAACCATCTGGGCCTGCCAATTTCCATGTAAGTATCTTGAAAACCAGAAAAGTTATTAAGAAAAAACTTTGATCTCATTCATTAATGAGGCCCATTTTGGACCATGTTATCCCATTACATAATATTACATCAGTTTTCTACAAATTAAGCCATTTTTTTCAATCTTTGATTTGTAATATCTCAAGAACGGAAAAACATTTTAATTCTGTAGAAATTATGTTATTTTGCATTCAATTCTGAATTCAGTGAGAGCAGTTTCAACCAATTTGGATTGAATTTTCACCTGATATTCCATAGCTTGATATATATATATATATATATATATATATATATATATATATATATATATATATATATATATATATATATACACACACACACTGTATATATCAAGCTATTCTGCCAGAAACTGAGAAAGAATCCTTGGGGACAATTTTATGATTATGCAAGGTACACCCCTGTAGCATATCTTCATTCCAAGGAGCTATGCTTGTCCAGTGTGCTCTTCTGCATCAGTTAGCATGAGAATCATCTTAAGACTTTTGAGAACAGATTTTTAACACTATTAACTACAGAACATGCATTAGAGGGTATGTGGAGAAGCAGTCATTCTGCTCCTCTGTAATCTTCAGTGTGGGCAGTAGGAGAACCTAGTGCTTTGGCCTCGGGCTTTAGCCTGTACTGAAGGGGCTAGATGTGGCTGCATAGGACTAATTGTGTCTGGGATTAAAGTGCTCTACTAAACCAGATTAAACTCAAGGCTAAATTCAAAAACAGCCATAAAACATCAGTTAAAAAAATAGATTGAGATTTATAAAGGGGGCAGGTAAAGATCTCAAGACTTATGAAAGACTACTGCAGAGGCACAAGCTGTTAAATTTATTTCTTGAATATGATGGCCATGAAGGGCAAGGCCACCCGTGTATAAAGGCATGCCGCCCGTGTATAAAGTTACAACTTAAAATACAATTAGTGATAACTGTAGACTTTTCAGTGGACTACAACCTTTTTAAGGGAATGTGATGTAGTCAACCATTTATCATGTCCCAGACCAAGCCGCCATTTTTCCACAAATTTGCAGAATTTTTGCCAAATTCTGAATATTCACATCAAAGATTTAGTTTTATCTGTATTATTTCTTTCATCATTTTATTTCAAATTAAAACCAACATCACCATTCAAAACCATATAGTTTATTGACTGTGAGTATATTTAGTGGGGTTCCCCCACAGTACCCAGTTTCTGAGACAGACCCACATACATACATACATACATACATACATATACACACACACACACACACACACACACACACACACACACACACACACATACATGCGTGTGTGTGTGTGTGTGTGTGTGTGTGTGTGTGTGTGTGTGTGAATGTATGTATTGCGTTAACTTAAATTGTTTCTGTTTTACAGGTGGCTGACTGGATCTGTGAAATAAATGTTCAATAAAATAAACTTTAAAAAAAGGTAAAATTTTAAAAATAGGACTGACTTTATAGGACTTTATGGAGAAATAGTAAAAAAAAAATCTCAATTTCAAATAAATTGGTAAACTTAGAAAAAGGGATTGGAATATTTGAATAGAATCAGTCAAATTTAAACTAAACACAATCAATTAAAAAGATGATTGCATTTAACTAGAAATGGTCAACTTTTAAAAAAAGTCGTCTTCAATCGAAGTTGTCAAGTTTATATAAATAAAAAGGTCAAGTTTAACAGACAATGAGTAATTTAGAGAAAAGCAGTCAACTTTAAAAACAAGCTAACTTCAGACCCCCCCCCACACAATTTAATAAATAAATAAAAATGTTTAGAAACTTTGAAAATCTGAATACAGAAGCTAGCTTGCAAAGCACTATGGAAAGCGACAACAAACATGGCTGCTTTTTGAAATTGGTTCAGTGTGGAATTTACTATTCAACTGTGTTTAATTTCAACAAAATAAACCTTACTGTCATGTCAGCACGTGCTCGAGCTTGGCGCGCCTCGAGGGGTTACTCTCCTCCACGTGCATGGAGCGCATTGTGCGCACTGTAAGGTCCAATCATTATTAGAATCACTTGTTGCTGTTTTGAGCACAATCGATGGCTCATAAAAGGACTCCTTTTTGCACTACACTTCACAAAGTGTTCTCACTTTATCACATGTTTGTATTCCATGTTTCCGAGCCTTATTTTGTGTCACCCTGGTTATCGACTCTGCTTTCTGTTTTGTTTAATGTCACTCTGTCCTTGCCTCATGCTTTCTGTATCATATGTGCATGCCTGTAAATAAGCACCTTCCTGCAATTACATCCGTCTGCAACCCCCATCTCTGACAGAATACTTTGCCTTAACCATGGAAATAGCGGGAAGGAGCAGGTACACCATGCAGTCCCGCGCTAGTGTCAAGATGACTAAGCTGGGATTGGTGTGGTTTCTCTAGCGGCTTGGGATGGATATACTGGCACTATATGACAAGGTGGAGGATCTGCCCAATGGATTTTTGCTGCAGTGCAGCCTCTTTTACAAGGACTTGGTGGAGCCCAAACCTCCGGAGAGCTTGTGGGTAGGCTGCATGATTTTCTGGTTCACTGGACCAACATGCTAGTGGGCTGAAGGCCTACTCATAGTGAAGCACCCATGCTTCCGGAGCTCCAAGTCATTCAGTGCAATGCTCAAATTCTGGTTCCAGGCTTCAGGGAAGAATGATCCCCAAGAATTTTTTTTTGAAGGGGCTGATACTCCAGAGGCCGATAGGGTGGCTTCTGCTCCACTGCTCGCTCCAGAGGTCGACAGGGCAGCCTCCACTCCAGATTTCAGCGAGGACAAGATCGTCGCTCCACCGCCAGGCTTCAGAGAAGATGAGACCATCACTTAAAGTCTAGATCTGCCTCTGAGTTAAGGTCTGAATCCAAGCCTACATCCAAGTTCATGCCTGTACTAACACTGGAGCCTATCTCAAGATCAAAACCCAAGCCAATGTCGTAGTCCATGCCCATGCTAACGCTGGAGCCCATGCCAAGAACAAGATCTAAGCCCATGTCCAGGCCAAGGTCAGAGTCCAAGCCCATGCCAAGGTCAGAGTCAAAGCCAGGGTACATGCCTGAGTCCATGCCCATGCTGATGCCTGAGTCCATGCCCATGTTTGAATCCATGCTCCTGCCAACACCAGGGTCCATGCCCATGCTCAAGCCCAGGTCTACACCCAAGTCCATGCCCATATTTGAATCCATGCCCATGCCGATGCCAGGGTCCATGCCCATGCTCAAGCCTAGGTCCATGCCTGAGTCCCTGCCAATGCCTGAGTCCTTGCCCATGTTCAAATCCATGCTCATACTGATGCCAGGATCCATGCTCTACCCCAGGTCCATGCCCATGGCAATGTTCGAGTCTATGCCCATGCCGATGCCAGGTCCATGCCCATGGTCAAGCCTAGGTCCACACCTGAGTCCATACCCATGCTGATGCCAGGGTCCATGCCCATGCTCAGGTCTATGTCTGTCTCTGCCTGAGCTCATGCCTGAATCTAGGTTGGAGCCCATGCCCATGCCCAAATTTATGCCTGAGCCCAGGTTCAGGCCTATGCCCGAGCCCATACCTATGTCTGAATCTAAGAGCCCATGCTCAAGCCCATGTCTATGCCCAAGTCTACACCCATGTATGAATCCATGCATTAGCCCACGTCTATGCCCATGTTCAAGACCATGTCTATATTGGCATCCATGCTCATGTGTGTACCTAAGCCCATGTCTATGCCTGAGCCCCTGACCATCCTCAGGTCTGTGTTTGCATCTAAGCCCAAACCAAAGCCTCTGCCTGCATCCTTGCCCCTACTCAAGGCCCCACTGAAACCCAAGCCTCTGCTTAAGCCCAGGTTCTGGTGCCATGTCCATCCAGAGTCAGAGTGGAGCTCTGAGGGGACATCATCCAGTGCCAAGTCCTTAGCCCCAGGGCTGACCAAGGATGGTTTTAGCTCCTTTTTTTTTTGTGTGTGTGTGTGTGTTTCCTGTCACATCAGCGCATGCTCAAGTTTGGTGCACCTCGAGGGGTTACTCTCATTGACGTGCACAGAGTGTGTTGTGCATGCTGTAAGGACCAATCATTATTAGAATCACTGGTTGCTGTTTTAAGTGCAATCAGCGTGCTCATAAAATGACTCCTCTTTGCACTAGACTTCGCGAAGTGTTCTCACTTTATCATGTGTTTGTATTCCATGTTTCCGAGCCTTGTTTTGTGTCACTGTGGTTATCGACTCTGCTTTGTTTTGTTTAATGTCATGCTGTCCTTGTCTCACGCTTCCTGTATCATATGTGCACGCCTGAAAATAAACGCCATCCTGCGATTACATCCATCTTCAACCCCCCCATCTCTGACACTGACGAGGTTAAAGCAAAGCCAACATATTTAAATGTATGCCTATATGATAACCAGGAAGCTAGTATGATAACAAACTGGCTGGTACAAATGGTACTGGGAATTATTAGCCTCCTAGCGAGTTGTGAGGGCCTGAAAAAAGTTAGATGGTAATAGGTGGTTTAGCAACTTTGTTTTCGGTACATTTATAGTTTATGATTTTCAGACCAAAAATCACAGTCACTTCTCCAAACCTTCTGTGAAAGATTTCAAATGAATGACTGTATTGTGGTTATATAAGACTTGATGAATTAAGAGCATTTTATAATGTTAGAATCAAAAGATTTATAATGCATTTCTGACTACTGGCTCCACCAAGATGTTAATCAGTAAGTAAATCAACTCTCTGGGATCTTATGGAATTGTATTAGAATTCATTTTACTGTCAACATGATGAACATGATGCTAAGGCCAATGTTCTTAAGTGATTCGGCTTTAAAAATTCTTTTCTGTTTACTCATTATAAAAAACACTTGAATAAATATTTTGACTGTTAAACTTGTTTATATTATACAGTCAAGAGAGTTGAGAGCTCCCGTGAACAGCTACCAAACGCAAATTCAACACTTGGAATCAACTCCAGACCTTTTATCTCCTTAATTTGTCTGGAAATAACAAGGAAACAGGCCACACCTGGCAATGAAACTGCTTATCAGTCAATTGTCCAATTGCTTTTGAGCCTGTGAAAATGTAGGGACTATGTAAAAAATGGCTGTAATTCCTCAATGGTTAATGGAATATTTTTGTTAAAATTCTTGAATTAAAGCTGAAAGTATACACTTCAACCACATCTTGATTGCTTCATTTCAAGTCCATTGTAGTGGAATACAGAGACAAAATTACTAAAACTGCATCACTGTCCAAATACTTATGGACCTGACTGTGTACTCATATAAATCCTTTCCTCATCTAGCCACTTGCGTACAGATCTTGTCTCCACCTTTACATTACTTACCGGCCCTAATTAAGATAAAATCAGATCAGTGCATCTTAGAGTTTTGCAGAACATGTTTTTATGCTGTGGGACACACAAAAATACTTTGTGTATACTCAAATGTAATTTATCCTGATAGGAATTGACATTAAGCTAAATTTGCCCGTGCACATGTTGGTGGATATAGGATAATATATTATAGCTAACTGTAGTATTCCCTTCTTTCTACACTCCCTCTCACCCTCCTTTACTCTCCCCTTCATTCACATTTAGCAGGCTGGAGATTTTCACAAGGGGGTGCTGTACAAGAGTGGTGCTTCACACCAGTGATGCTGTGTGAACTTATTCTGAAATAACCATAGCAGCAGGATTCAAAGTGTAACTCGAAGTAAAATGCAAAGCATGAGGTTTATTTCTGGTCAATTTCCAGACAAGCCATCAATGTACAGTGTTTTTAAATAGAAGACATACTTATCGGTCCAGGCCAATTTTCCTAAAAGCATCAAACACCACTATAGAGACAGCATCATATTTCACACAGTTTAAATGATCTTAATTTCTTTTGGGAAACTGCAGTCTGAATATTTTTTCCATGCTTGAACAAAATATATTCATTTTTTTTGCAAGTGTTTTACAGGGATGTAACTTTAGTACAATAAATAAAAATTCTGTTAGCACTTCTATCATACACAATAAATAAAAAATGACTGCTGGTTATATTATTTTCGTGAAGAGAATGAAAGGTCAGTGCATTGAAGAAAACTAACTCTGAGCCTAGAGCTGCATATTAGTGAAAATCCAGATAATTTAGCAGACTCAGCAGTGAACAGAACATAGGATGGTGAGGGGAAACTATTCAACCACATTAGTGCACTTAGCCACAGGCCAGATAGTTGGCAAGATAGCGGTGGGTGTGGCAATCTAAAAAAATAAAAAATAAAAGCAATTTTAGAGAAATGAACTACGGCGTGAAAGTTTGTAGAGAACATAGTGAACATCATGGTGAGTAACAGCTACCAAGCCAAACCATACTAATGAGAGAAGTAGGATGTGTTGAAAATGAGCTTATTTTATTGAGGGTATGCCATGTTTTAAGTGAAGTCAGTACTATTTATTTTAAGGGCCCGTTTACACGAGGACGCTGTCGGGTAAAAACGACTAAATATTTTATCAGAAGTGCCTTTCGTCTACACGGGGACGGCGTTTCCGAGGCTGAAAAATGGAAAAAATTGAAAATGCCTTCCAGAGTGGATAAGTTAAAAACAGCCCCCGTTGCATAGCCGTCTAAACTACCCAATACGCGAAACTCTGCTCAGATCTGCTCACGTCGGGTACGCGTTTACGTCATACGTATGTCATATACTGTACATGCCAGCCCGGGAAGTAAGAAAGTAAGTAAAAAAGTAAGAGCATGTCTGATTACATCGATCCAACGGACCTTCAAGCTGCTCTGGCAGCTTTAATAAATGTCCAGGAGTCCTTCGAACATCTATACCGAATCTGCACATATACCGTTAATGAACAGAGGCGGGTATAGTATGCTCTTACTTTTTTACTTACTTTCTTACTTACCATAGCCAGAGTAGTCAAAGTTTTCGCGGCGCAGATGTGCAGATCAGACAAGACGGAAGACGTTGCGCATGCGTGCAGACATAGCGGAGGTCTTTCACAGCACCACCTAGCCACCTGGCATGCACATCCAATTGAATTCCACACATTTATGCGTCACCGTATAGATGCAGATTTCCTCCTTGAAAACGGTCGTGTAGACGCGGAAAAAAGTGAGAACGAAAACGGACTTTTGCATTTTTGTTTCAGACCGTCCCCGTGTAAAGTGGGCCTCAATAGGGATGTAAGTGAAGTTAATACTTGAAAAAAAACTTTAAATAGGGTTTATAATCATATATAATGTAGTGGTTCCTAATGAATGGAGAAATATGCACATATCATAAACATGGAATATGATGATGCAATGTTGTAGTTTGCAGAACTATTTGTTCATTTTCCTAAATGGCTGAAGAATATATCTCCTGGTGTGACACCACAATCTCACTCAGCCCAACACTGTAGTACAGCTTGTTTCATGCTGACCAGCCATGTGCTGCAATTTGTAATTAAGGCTACTGTTTCATACCGGAGCCAAAGCTACCAGTGAGCTGTAGTTAAGCAAAAAAAAAAAAAAAGAAGAAAAAAGAGAACAAGTTAGCCCTTGTGAAATAGACAGACATTTGCCCAGTTTCACCAGTCTGCCACTGACCCATTTCATTAAATGCTGATTAAAAGTTTTACAATTTTTGTACCTCTGAATATGGTAACTGTTACAAAGGCAGACATAAAATAATACTGTGCATGCACAAAAATGATAAACAGATTGTTATCTGTACTAGAAACATCCGATTAGAACATTTTACAAAATTAATGAAATCGAATGAATAATAA
Source organism: Neoarius graeffei (assembly GCF_027579695.1). Lineage (NCBI taxonomy): Eukaryota > Metazoa > Chordata > Actinopteri > Siluriformes > Ariidae > Neoarius > Neoarius graeffei. Next base: position 58,380,594 of record NC_083575.1, on the reverse strand, counting down.
ATTGAGGCAAAAAGAATTCTAAATGAGTAAAAAGTGCCGCTACAAAAAAGCAGCACTGAAAGAGCATGCAATCCTCAACAAGCTTGAAGAAATGGGGTCAGGTTCAAGTCATGCTAAACCAAAATAAAGGTTCCATTTTGAAGATAATTGAAGTGACGGCACTTGAAAGGACTCCTGATCCTGCATAAACCAATTGTTATTTTTATTTATTTATTTATTTATTTTTAGCCAAACATCAGTGGAGTTTATTTGCGTGGAAATGTTCTTTTCACTAAAAAAAAAAAAATCACATCAAATACACACTTGCATTTGATGAAATTCCTTGGTAATTAAAAAGTTCTGTGAAACTATTAAAAATAAAAGTTTTGAGGAAATTTGCCAGGTATCTCATACCACAGGTAGGTTGAACAATTGGTTGTGCTGAAATTAACTGTAAAGCAAACTTTGATTCAAAGTATATGTGGCAGCAGGGTTGTGGTCAAGCATCAGCTATGGAAGGAGAGGTGACAGGTAGAACCAGCAGGTAACATGCTATGAGTCTCACCTGTGTTGGTTTGCTGGGAGTTTATTTATATGTGTCCTTTATGTGTGTTTGCAGAGAGAAGGCAGTAATCAGAGAGAGAGAGAGAGAGAGAGAGAGAGAGAGAGGTGTGTGTGCGTGCATAAAGTGAAATAAAGTCACTGAAAAGTAAAACTAGGAGGAAAATTTAAAATGCACCTTGAGTTGTCACGAGCCTGTCTCCAGTTTCTTCATTTCCCCTGAACTGCAAGTGCTACAGTATGATATTACATTTCATGTAAAAATATATGGACACCTGACCAGTACTCCCATATATGCTTCTTGCATGGCAAATGGCCTGTTCGAAAGTTGGTTGTTCTTTTACTGCTATAACAGGCTCCACTTTTCTGGTAAGGCTTTCCACTAGATTTTGGATTGCATCTGTGGGAACTTGTGCCCATTTGAACTTGTGCAAGAGCATTAGTGAGGTCAGGCACTGATGTTAGGCGAGGAGGCCTGGTGTGCAGTCGGCGTTCCAATTCATTCCAAAGGTGTTCAGTGGAGTTGATGTCACTCAAATTCTTCTGCACTGACCATACAAAAATATCTTTATGGACCTCATTTGGTGCACATGGGCATTGTCATTGGTCCCTTAGTTCCAGTAAAGGGAAGCTTCAGAGTACAAAGACATTCACATCCAATTGTGTGCTTTTAACTTTGTGGCAAAAGTTTGGTGAAGGCCCACATACAGTATGCATTAAATTGTTAGGTGTCCACACACTTTGGCCATATAATGTGAAATTTGATCAGTCAAAATGTGAATTTCATCTGTTGAATTCCCGGCTCAGAAGGCATGGATTAATTTTTTGATGTTTCTGCATGGCTCTGACTATAACATGACCAATAGGCTTACTTTAATGCATTTCTTGTAATGTGTTCTTGTTTCTATAGTAACAGTTAATTCACAGGGACTTATACAGCAGACACTCCACATAATCTAAGGCTAATAATAAACCAATTAATAAAATGTGTTATTTTAAAAAGAAATAACATTGAAAGTACTGGAATAGCAAGGACAATTTTTTGTTTTCGTGATACATTGAAGACATTTGGGCTTAAGATAAAAAATGAATATGAGCTCATAGATTAGAATTTCAGCTTTTATTTCCTGATATGTACATCTATATGTATTAAATAACTTAGGAAATGGTGATTTTTGTTTGAACCCACACATTTTTCAATTGATTAAAAAATATTGGAATGCATGCCTGACAGGTATTTCTTGTTGCCCAGTTGATCCCTGTTCAGATGTCACAAAAGTACATATGTTCTTTACTTCAGTTGAAGTACTGATTCAACATTTTACTCAAGTAAAAGTACAAAAGTACAGACTCTGAAATATACTCAAAGTAAAAACTAAAGAGTAGCCCTTTGATGAACCTTTCTAATGGCTGTTTCTCTGTAAAGCTAAGTGATTATATTATATTATATTATATTATATTATATTATATTATATTATCTCATCTCATCTCATTATCTCAAGCCGCTTTATCCTTCTACAGGGTCGCAGGCAAGCTGGAGCCTATCCCAGCTGACTACGGGCGAAAGGCGGGGTACACCCTGGACAAGTCGCCAGGTCATCACAGGGCTGACACATAGACACAGACAACCATTCACACTCACATTCACACCTACGGTCAATTTAGAGTCACCAGTTAACCTAACCTGCATGTCTTTGGACTGTGGGGGAAACCGGAGCACCCGGAGGAAACCCACGCGGACACGGGGAGAACATGCAAACTCCACACAGAAAGGCCCTCGCCGGCCCCGGGGCTTGAACCCAGGACCTTCTTGCTGTGAGGCGACAGCGCTAACCACTACACCACCGTGCCGCCCTATATTATATTATATTATATTATATTATATTATATTATATTATATTATATTATATTATATTATATTATAACCCCAACTCAGATAAAGTTGGGACAGTATGGAAAATACATTAAAAATCCCCCAATGATTTCTAAATTTACTTTGACTTGTCTTTCATTGCAGACAGAATGAACCCAAGATATTTAATTTTTTTTTCTGGTCAACTTCATTTCATTTAATTCAGGTCTGCAATACTTTGCAAAAAACATTGGGACAGGGGCAATCTCAGGCTAATAATGAAGCAAAACAATTAATGATGTGATTTGAAACAGGTGATATGAACAGAGGATTGTAATCATGATTTAGTACAAAATCAGTATCCAGGAAAGGCCTTGTCTTTCAGGAGCAATGATGGGCTAAAGATCTCCAGTTTGTCAACAAATGTGTGAGAAAATGATTATAATGTTTAAAAACAATCTCATCTCATCTCATTATCTCTAGCCGCTTTATCCTTCTACAGGGTCGCAGGAAAGCTGGAGCCTATCCCAGCTGACTACGGGTGAAAGGCGGGGTACACCCTGGACAAGTCGCCAGGTCATCACAGGGCCGACACATAGACACAGACAACCATTCACACTCACATTCACACCTACGGTCAATTTAGAGTCACCAGTTAACCTAACCTGCATGTCTTTGGACTGTGGGGGAAACCGGAGCACCCGGAGGAAACCCACGCGGACACGGGGAGAACATGCAAACTCCACACAGAAAGGCCCTTGCCGGCCCCGGGGCTCGAACCCAGGACCTTCTTGCTGTGAGGCGACAGCGCTAACCACTACACCACCGTGCCGCCGTTTAAAAACAATGTTCCTCAAAAAAAATTATGGGATTTGGATATTTCACCCTCTAGAGTGCATAATATCATTAAACAATTCAAGGAATCTGGAGGAATTTTCGTGCCTAAAGGGCAAGGGCACAAGCCTAAGCTGAACACCTGTGATTGCCAATCCCTCAAATGGCACTGCATCAAGAACCATCATTCATGTATAGCTGATATAACCACATGGGCTCAGGATTACTTTGGCAAATCTTTGTCAAGCACTACAAAATTGAGGTACATCCACAAATACCAGTTAAAACTTTACTGTGCAAAAATGAAGCCTTATGTTAACTGTGTCCAGATGCACTGTCGACTTCTCTGGGATTGGAGGCATCTGGGATGGACCATCACATAGTGGAAACATGTATTGTGGTCAGACGAATTCCAGGACTTTTTTTTTTGGAAGAAATGGACACTGTGTGCTCTGGACCAAAGATGAAAAGTGATGTGATGGCAGCTTCAGTGATGGCAGCATTAATACAGAAAAGTACATTGAGATTTTGGAGCAACATCTGCTGCCTTCAAGATGACATCTTTTCCAGGAATATTTCAAAAAGACAATGCAAAATCACATCCTGCACACATTACAAAGGCATGGCTACAGAACAGAGAGCGCTTGTCCCCTCTCTCCCCAATAGAGAATATGCTGCAAATTCTCATCTCATCTCATTATCTGTAGCCACTTTATCCTGTTCTACAGGGTCGCAGGCAAGCTGGAGCCTATCCCAGCTGACTACGGGCGAAAGGCGGGGTACACCCTGGACAAGTCGCCAGGTCATCACAGGGCTGACACATAGACACAGACAACCATTCACACTCACATTCACACCTACGGTCAATTTAGAGTCACCATTTAACCTAACCTGCATGTCTTTGGACTGTGGGGGAAACCGGAACACCCGGAGGAAACCCACGCGGACACGGGGAGAACATGCAAACTCCGCACAGAAAGGCCCTCATCGGCCATGGGGCTCGAACACGGACCTTCTCGCTGTGAGGCGACAGCACTAACCACTACACCACCGTGCCGCCTATACAGTATATATATATATATATATATATATATATATATATATATATATATATATATATATATATATATATATATATAAAGAGAGAGAGGGGGCCATACCACAAGATGCAAACCACTCATCAGCAGTAGAAATCAGAAGGCCAGAATTCACAAAGAAATACAGAGGCGAGCCACAAAAGTTCAGGAACCAAGATTAACCTCTAACAAAGTGATGGAAAGGACATAGTTTGGAGAAAGAAAAGATTTGCCCATGATCTGATACATACAAGCTCATCGGTCAAGCACGGTGGAGGTAGCGTCATGGCTTGGGTTTACATATCTCTTTCTGGAAAGGGCTCACTAATCTTTATTGATGATGTAACTCATGATGGCAGTAGCAGAATGAATTTAGAAGTCTGAAGAAATATTCACTCTACTGATTTACAGAGAAATGCATCTGGTCTAATTGGAAGGAAATTCATTATGCAGCAAGACAATGACCTAAAACACACTGCAAACACAACAAAGGACTTCATCAGGGGAAAAAATGTAATGTTTTAGACTGGCCAAGTCAATGACTAGACCTTAACCTAATTGAGCATGCCTTTCATCTCCTAAAGGGGAGACTGAAGGGAGAAATACACCAAAACAAACAACAGCTGAAAGAAGCTGCAGTACAAGCTGGGAAAAGTGTCATAAACAAAGAATGCAACAGTTTGGTAAAGTCAACGGGTCCCTGGCTTGATGCAGGTAGTGCAAGCAAGGGATATGTAACCAAATATTAAGCGTTGCTTAATATTCTTTTAGACTGTTCTAATACTTTTTGATCACCCATAAAAGGTGCCATGTTCTAAATTGTTTCACACAAATCAATGTAAATATCAGGAAATGAAAGCTGAAATTCTGATCTATGGTCTCATGCTCATCTTTTAAGCTCAAACCTAAATGTCTTCAGTGTATAGAAAAACAAAAGAATTGCCATTCCAATACTTTCAGAGGAGACTTTATGATGTTTGATATGGTGAAGTTTTCTGTGAGGAGACATTTATTATGGAACGCCATCTCCTCCGCTCTTCACCTGAGCCTTGCACACCTGGAGGAGAAGAATACTCATGTGTGGATGCTGTTCCTGGACTTCAGTTCAGCATTTAATACCATCATTCCACAGCATCTGGTGAACAAACTGGGACCCCGGGCTTTAGCACCCCCCTGGTGCAACTGGCTGCTAGAATTTCCTCACTGAAAGACCACAGTCAGTGCGGGTCGGACAAAACACCTCCAGTGTCATCACCCTTAGTACAGGCTCCCCTCAGGGCTGTGTCCTGAGCCCTCTGCTATTCACTTTGATGACACATGACTGCATTCCCAGGGCTGCCAGTAACCACATTGTGAAGTTTGCAGACGACACAACAGTGGTGGGCCTCATCAGGGACAACAACGACTTGGCCTACAGAGAGGAGGTGGAGCAGCTGGTGGGCTGGTGCAGAGAAAACAACCTGATTCTGAATATAGACAAAACCAAAGAGATCATTGTTGACTTTAGGAAGAACCAGCCCAGCCACGCTCCACTTCTCATCAACAACACGGCTGTGGAGGTGGTCAATAGCACCAAGTTCCTGGGGGTGCACATCACAGACAACCTCACCTGGTCTGTGAACACCGCATCACTGGTCAAGAGGGCACAGCAGAGTCTGCACTTCCTGCGTAGGATGAGGAGAGCCCATCTGCCCTCGCCCATCCTCACTACATTCTACAGAAGCACCATAGAGAGCGTTCTGACCAGCTGCATCTCTGTGTGGTGTGGAGGCCGCAGTGACTCTGATTAGAAGAATGTGAGAAGAGTGGTGAGGACAGCGTAGAAAATCATTGGGACTTCTCTTCCCTCCATTCAGGACATTGCACCAAGGCACTGCATGTCTCAAGTCAGAAACATCATCAGTGACCCCTCACACCCTCACTTTGGACAGTTCTCCCTCCTGGCCTCTGGAAAGAGGTTCTGCAGCATTCGGTGCAGGACCACCAGGTTCTGTAACAGCTTTTTCCCCAGGCCATTAGACTGCTGAACTCCAAATCCAAATTCTAAATCAAACTGAACTCTAACTTCCATTTATACTTGAACAATTCCTAATTCCGCAGGTCATTTTGTATTATTGCACTTTATAATGTTTTTACTGCTGTATATGTGCTGAGCCAGATTGCAAAGAAATTTCATTCTGTGTACACTTGTTGCATACTGAATGACAATAAAGATTATCTATCTATCTATCTATCTATCTATCTATCTATCTATCTATCTATCTATCTATCTATCTATCTATCTATCTATCTATCTATCTACACTGTAAAAAAAAAATTGTTGTTTTAACTTAAAAAAGTTAGTGCAAGGGCTGACTTAAAATTTTGAGTTCACTGGAATTCACATAGTAAGTTAAATTGTTGTGAACTTACTATATTAATTTCAGTGAACTCAAAATTTTAAGGCAGCCCTTAAGGCAACCCTTGCACTAACTTTTTTAAGTTAAAACAACAAATAATTTTTTACAGTCTATCTATCTATCTATCTATCTATCTATCTATCTATCTATCTATCTATCTATCTATCTATCTATCTATCTATCTATCTATCTATCTATCAGGTGTCACTGTGTTGTAACAGTCAATAAGTTTTCTGCTTCAGGACAGAGACCTTTCTGGGTTCTTGGTAACATGACAAGATGCATTTGTTTTGTTTGTTTTTATTAATTTCAAGAGGAGAACAACTGTTTATAGCTGCTATAATGTAAGTGATAATATGAACTCACTTGTCTCATGGATACCATTAAATGTAACTACAAATAGTTAAAAAGAACAATGTGTCTTTCTTTAATAAATTTAGTTCACATCATATCAGCATGGATTACTGTCCTATAACAACACAATCCAATATTTGGTTTTCCTCTTTTACCATAGTGATTTACCAATGGTTACAATGTTTATTTTTTAACAAATGACACATCACACTTTTTAAAAGATATTTAACCCCTTTGGACACAAGGAAAAATGCTATGGAACTTCATTCTTTGGAACTTCATGTGTACAATTGTACACATTATGTCCGAAGGGGTTATACTTACGGTTGTCATGTTATTCTTTATTACATATGCTACAAAAGGTACAAGGGTATTTGAGGAATATAGATTTTCACTCGCTATTTTGCACTTCTGAATGTCTGTTTGCAATACTGCTTTTAGATAGACACATTGGGCACTACAATAATAACATTATCACTAAGCACTCACTCTGTCATGCCTGAGTTATTGCCTCCAGCCCTTTCCTGGGGAACACACACTTTTATTAGGACCAATAAACAAAGCCTTTGAGGTTTGGGTAAACGAAGGCTGGTGGTCTTATTGAAGGGCAGTGAACGGCCTATTGGCATATGGTGGTGAATGTGGTAAAGGATGCTTTGCTCATTCTGAGGGTCAGAGGTCATTGACCAAAGTAAACAAATGACATGCTAATCAAAGGCTAGTTATTCTTTAGAACAGAGAGTCCATTGGGGAAGAGTTTTACAGGAGCCCTGTGGAGCAGTGTTTGTTAAAAGCATGCTTAATTCAGTGCCAGTTCATCTAACACAATAGCTCATGAGTCATTTAACTGTTGCCCATAGCCATTCATGCACGCTGAGGGCTGAATGGTGGAGGCCTTTCTGAGACTGCATCTTCCTGCATGTCATACAATACAGGGTTAGTCAAAATTATGTTAACACTTAAATGGTAGAAACTATTTATTCACAAAACATACATCATATGTGGAAGATGATTTACAGGACGGTCTCAACCTGTTCGCCATCATGTTCAACACACAAAAACCAGCAAGCAACAATACCATTTAATCTGTCACCCATGGCGTACGTCTATCTGCAGGAGGAAAATAATCCATTAGTGTTAACATAAATTTGACTAACCCTGTATGTTTTTGAGAAGAATGTTTAGTTGAGTCATTACACTCCTAAAGTGTACTGGCTGTTCAGACATATTTTGTACAGACACAAGGTCATTTGTGGAATGCAATAGATCAGGAACGAATGTCTAGTGGATGCTACGTATTGTGGCTGTAGCTGATAGACAATGGCTCATCCAGATGCTTGACATGCTTCAGAAAACCTTCACCATCAAGAACACTGAAACCAGACATTGTTTTATGAGATGAGCTCATCAAATACATTCCCTAAATGAGCAGACGCAAACAGACAGTTAAAGCGAAAGGCATGTATGCTTACACACACACACACACACACACACACACACACACACACACACACACACACACACACGCCTTGTTCAGTACAGTTTTGAAGATGCCCTTGTTGAGTTCTCCTCATGACTTGGAGGTGTGTAACACCAATGTCACACAAGTAGCCACTTACTGAACAAGGGGACGAGAGGACAACAAGGAGTGGATTTTAAAATAGGAACACACTTGCCCTTGGTAGTAAGCACAAACATGCCTGAAGCTATTTATTTGGTGATTTGCATACTAGTTAATGTGCAAATTTTATGTTGTTAAAATACAGTGTTAATTATGAATTATTATTATGCTCTGGCTTATAAACAGCGAAAACATACCAGAAAATTTAATTATACCAGATTGCAAGTTCAGCTTCTGAAGTCTACATTTACACTGACTCAATCCACAGACAACATTTACTCCTTGCACTGACTGGACAGCCCTCAAAACAACCAAATGGCAGAGACATGAATTAAAGTTCCATAGTAGGATAGTTATACGGATTCGACCAAAGAGTAAGTTGTGAGGAGAAGAAACAGTAAACAGTGAAAAACAGTATGGGGGCTGTTTATAAATGGGGCAGCAGTGCCTGCCATTTATTCAGATCAGATCAGTGTGTGTGGGTATGTGCAATAAGAGGGTTAAATGTAGACAACTGCAAACAGGAGGAAGTCATCCTTACAACAGGCATCCACTGGCTCACAGCTTGTTACCAAAAGGCCTTTAATAATTAATGCAGTTCCCTTCCCTGTTCAACACTCTGTCTTTGATATAAGGTTACTGTGCTTGGGGTCTTGCTAAAGGAGCTGGCTATGGAGTTGAACCTTTTTCATGTCCTTCTTCTTTTTCTCTAGTGTCCAAACATGTGCTTTAGCCCGTGCCTTTTCAACAGTAATAGCAGTCATGTGCGGAAAAAAAAAAAAGGCTGCCATTTTTGGCGGCATCAGCACATTTTCATTTTATGTCTGATAATTGGCCCTGCTTCGCCACTTATTCTTGACTCTGTAAGTTGCCTCTTTATGTGGTAAATTATAAGAGCAGGGATGTTGGCTGGTGAGAGGTCAGAGGTATGTAATACAGGACCATCATTAGCTCTGTATAACATGTGTGCACTGTAGCCCTCAGTAGGAGGCCTATGGAGTACATGTTGAAAAAAAAAGCAACCATAAATACATAATTACATTGAGAGAGGCTTCATCTTTTCCCCTTTCAAAATGTTTGCCAGGGTCAAGAGCGTTGAGTTCTGTATAGTTATTTTTGTGTCATTTGTTTTAAATGCCTTGGTGAGTTTTTATTTTTTTATTATTGTTATATATGGAATGATTTTGATTTTAAGGCCATGCACTCAGTATCTGTGCTCAGGTAATCCATTTGTGGTCCATGTCTATATTTTGTTTCCTATTGCTGCAGCACAGTAGGATCATGAGTTTTACACCCACATGGGAATATAGGTGTTGTTCCCTGTGCTGAGTCATATGCAGGCCCATGCATGGGGCTTTGTCAGTCAAAGTGGGCCTCAGATGTGGCCAAGCATGGGAGCATTAACCCCCTACTGCGCCCTCTCTCTGCACCCCCTCCTTCCCACACTACCCCCTGGAGCGTGGCCATGCTCTTACCTGTCTGCCTAATCTGGGATTTTCTGAAGATAATGCTGTGATTTCAGACCAGAGACAGGATTCTCACAAGAAAAAGCCTCGTGTAGCCCTTTTCCTTCTTTACCTGAATGTCATTGTAATCTGGTGTGATATACTGGGGATTTTGGGGTGTGTGCAGTGCATGCGTGGAATTTTGACAATATCAACTAATGGTGTAGGAAAAGTTTAATTCAAACTGCCCTGAAAAGATTTCAAAATATTATCAAAGGATCCAAGGAAGATTTTTTTTTTTGATGAGAAACTGAACCAGAAACAGAACAACCACTATGAAACAAATACAAAAATAGCCAATTCTCAACACTATGAGTTTGGGATATTTGCATTTGTATGTGTACTGGGTAAACTCACTCGTTCTTTCCTCTTTATCTTTATATTAAGTTTCATCGAAAGTCTGATATTCTATAAACATAATACTATGACAAAATAATTAAACATGCTCTCTCTGTTTAGCTATTTCTATTTCGTTTATGTTACTCAATATGGTATGCACTATTCCTGTAAATGTGTAAGATCGTGTGTGTGTGTGTGTGTGTGTGTGTGTATAGTCACATGCATGTAGGTCCTCTGATACAAAGGCTGATTATATATCTTTAGAAATGAACTGTTTTCTTTCATGTTTGTCCTTTTGCCGCAAAACAAACCACAAACCTGCACTCTTAAACTATTAAAATAAACCAAGAGATTGCAGCCTGGTGCTTCCCTTTGAAATGGTTTTTGGTCTCAAATCCAGCCAGAAGGTCTCACTAAAATTTACAGGCCTGAATAGGGTACAGTTTTTTGGCAGACTGATTGTTCCTATCTTTTATATACCTTCATTAAAAAAAAGTTTATTGGTTAAATCAGAGAGTAATGTCAGAAATATCAAACAGGTAATAACAGACAAGAGCTTTCAGACAGACCACAATGGTGCTATAATATAAAGGAAAAACACATGGGAAGGTTCCTTCATAATACAAGACATGAATAAACCAGGACTGTGATCCTTATATCCAAAGAAACAAATAATGCAAAAGGATATCATGCGACTTGACAATGTGGTCTCTAACAATTCTGGCCTGAGCTTTTACTGTCACTTTATACTCAATGTAAATTACATGCTAGTGCTGCTGACTAAAGACATGCTGCTTGATGCAACTCATGAGTTTCTCATCTGTGATTAGTGGGCAGTACAGACCTTCGTAATCTCAGTCCAGATTTAAATTGATATTTACTGACATACTGTACAATCTTTAATCACAAAAATTCCCTCCAGATCAGCCAGTTTCCTCCAAAACAATATATTTACTTTTTCAATAATACTGATTAATAAATTTATACTGAAAATACAATGATATATTTTTATTTAAATATGATTTAGTATTTAAAAAATACATTTCTGAAGTGTATTTATTAAGTTATGTTAAAGAATTGAATTGCTTTAAAGTATACCTTTTAATTAATATATTTAATTTCCATAGCAAATAAATATATTTTCGTTTAAGTATGTATTTATTCAAAAATGCAATTATTCAACTGTAGTTTTTTGCAGCTTATTGAACAAAAAAAAAAAGAAAAAAAAAAAGAAAAGGTATTACTTTAAAATGTACCTTTTGGAAATGACCAAAAAGTACATTTTAGATATATTTCCAAAAAGTACATGAAAAAATAATGGGGAGTGCATTTGGCTTTTAATATTCCTTTCATACATCAAGTACACTGTTTATGCACTTATGTATACTTTGTTTTCTGAAAGGAAGCCATTTCCCCAGATCCTTAGTGGGTGAAAAATGGACTGATTTATTGATTTCTGTGATGTCTCATATACATATTACACTACATTCATGAAGACGGTACCTTTAAGTATGACCTTTTAAAAATATTAACTACTTCTGTACATTCAAATCTAACAGCTGATAGTTATACAGTGATGCATGTTGATGTACATACTTTAGATTTAATTGATAAGATCAGATTTAATGATAAATGTGTAGACAACTTTTAGATTACATATAGTCACACAGTGAAATAATAATAAAAATCTTTTGGCTAGTAAGAAAAAAAAATCTAAATTGATATCAGTACCCCAACTGCTTGGTGCATGATAGAGACAGATTGCACCCAACCAATTAGTGAGTCTTTTGTTGGACCTGAGTTAAATACGCAGTCCTCCAAAGAAAGCCAGCGTCTTTTGATTTCTTTGAGTACTCGTGATGATTGCTCTGGAAGGCTCTGTGCACAAAGACAGTCTTGGTGACATTGCACCAGGCTGTGCCCAGATGGCTCGGAGGCACTCTGACCTTGTTAGCACCTGCTCTGAAGGCCTTTTGTGTGGGCATGGCCGCGGGCACCGAGACGGGCACGCACCGGAGCCTCCGCTCCACCCAGTCTCCATCAGCCTTAATGAAGCAGCATTCTGCTGTCATTATTGCTGCCTCCTCACCCTCTCACACTCCGTCTGGACAGCCCCCAAAACAGCCAAACGGCAGAGACATGAATTAAAATGAATCAACCATCACAGGGCCCCTGAAATGTCATTATAATTAGATATGTAAATCTCCTTATCATCCCCCAGTGCCATGTATTAGAATGGCTGCTATAAGCCCTAAGGTTGCACTAAAAATATACAATTAATAAATGAATGGGTTTTGATGAACTTTGATTATTTTGGGCTGTCTTCCAAGTTTACCTTATCGAGAAATGTCACCTTGATCCAGCCCTCAGTGGTCTGTTAAATGGTGTCAACCCAACCGCCCCCATCTTCTTTATTTCTGTTTTAAAGAGCACTCTGCATCACTGGGCTGCGTGTGAGCTGGTGGGATGGCTGTGTTTACACCAGATTAAGCTGCTCTCCATGACGCACACTCATTTGCCTCAGAAAAAGCAATAAATCATTAAGGTTTTATTAAAATCAAATCAAGGCATACAGTATGTGATGAAATTGCTGCATTTAAAGTATTACCCATTGATTGCGTATACAATTTCCCTCCCTGTGGACTTTACTCTTTCTCTCTTTCTAACAGACATATCAACTGTACACATAAAATCCATAGATGTGTATACAAGTGGTAAGCATGTAAGAAAATACTTATGGCCTATGCACAAAACAGGAAGTACTCCTTTAAGACTGCCATCCAGAAATGAAGAGAGAAAAAAAGAAGCAAATGAAAGCCCCGAGTGCTGGAGCTAATGTGCAAACTTGTTTCTGTCCTCTATGGCTCCATCATTTATTCAGGAGGTAGGAGCACAAGACGGCCGACTCGCATTTGCTTGATACTCAATTATACATTAGTGTACATCACTTGGCAATCTGTTCATATCAATTTAATTGGATTTTAATATTGCCTCTGATCTTGTTGTCCAATTAACAGTACTGGCTGGCAATAAAACAGAACCACACACTATGTGACACCTTTGATCCCCGCCATATGGAGCTCCTCCATTGATTACCACATTTTCAGAAATTTCACTCTTTCAGTATGGCCCGTGATGAATGGGAGGAAAAGCGCATCCCTGATGTGATAAAAATTTCACTTCCACTTGCAACTTCATTTATTTTGTTGACATTCTGCACTGATTAAAAACAATAAAAAAGGAGCACCATGCCCTGAATATGGTATGCAAATAGAACCCTGGGCAGGCATCTTGTGATGCCAGGGGACTGTTGCAGTCACTGGCTTGGCTTCACCTCAAGAATTCCCTTAAAGTGACAGCACCTTTTTTCTTCATCCATCCCTCCTTTCATTCTCTCTTTCTCTCTCTTTTTCTTGCTCAGGAGGATGCTATACTTGTAATGGCTGTCAAAACACGGCGATGCTGGAGAGTTAAAGAAAAGAGCGTTGCAGATCATTTCCCTTTTTTATCGGGGGCAAAAATATGGTGCAGATTCATTTTTCACAGTAGCTTACACGATTTCAGAAGTACGTCACACAAAAGATTAAGAAGAAAGAAAATGAATGAAAATGGATCCTGTTTATGTGCAACTGAAAATGGCAACTGTTTATACCATTCTCAGACTATAGAGAGACAGATGCTATTAAGCGGCAACAGTTGTGGCACATTTCACACCACAATTTGCAGACGTGGTACATGCTGTGGGTGAGTGTGTGTGGAGCGAACATTAAAAAAAAAAGAAGAAAAACCCCACAGCAGTGTAGCTGAAAAAGTGGTGACGGAGTTAATGTTCAGAAAACCCTGGAGTCACTGAGGGCTGGACTCTCAGCCCTCAGTCCTCTCTTTTGCTCACCAAATGGACAAGGTCAGGATCATTTGGGCATTCAGTATTCCTTGTTTGTTACAGTGTGCACAAACTTCTACCTACATATTTTTTTTTTCACCAATAGAAGAAAATGCACGACTAAAACCTGATAAAAAATCTACTCATGAAATCATTTACACATACACTTGCAGTCAGGAGTTTACATACAGGGACATGAATATCATCATGGAGATGAATGTCATGCCAATATTGGGCTTTCGGTGATTTCTTTGAACTGCCCTTTTAGATATCAACAAGCTTCTGGCAGAATTCTGGTTGAATATTTAACCACACTTCTTGGCAGAATTCACAAACTTCAGTTAAATATGTATGTTTCCTGGACCTGACTTTTAAACACGGTCCACATATTTTCAATAGAAATGAGGTCAGGACTTGTTTTAAGCTTAATGTTAACTTGCTTTATCCATTCCACAACCAGCTTTGATGTGTATTTGGGATCACTGTCCTGTTGGAACACCCAATTGTATCCAAGTATCTTATGATTTGATGCTATCCGAAAGAATTCAGAGATAGTCATCCTCCTTCATTTTTACATCTATTTTGTACAGAAAAACGGTCCCAGAGCATGATGCTACCACCACCATGCTTAACAGTTGGTACATTGGTGTTCCTCTATACCTCTGGTCATTGTGGCCAAACAACTCAATCTTTGTCTTATCTGACTGTAAAACTTTCCTCTGGATGGTTTTTTTTTTTATTTGTCCATGTGGTCATCTGCAAACTTAAGTTGAGCTTGAAGGTGTCAATTTTGGAGCAGGGGCTTCTTTCTTGAATGGCAACCTCTCAGTCCATGGCAGTGTAAATCTTGCTTGACTGTAGACAGCAGCATCCAGTTTATGGCAGGCCTGTGTCTTGGTTCCTGGGTTGTTACTGACCATACAAACTTATTTCCACTTAGCTGAGGGTGACAGTTTGGGTCTTCTTCCAGCAAAGTGGCTTGGCAAAGTGGCTTCACCTCCATTTCAATAACTTGTAATTATGTACAGTTGTTTGAACTGATGATCTTGGAATCTGCAATTGTTTAGAAATGGCTCCAAGAGACATTCCTGAGTTGTGTAAATCTAGGATTCTCTTTCTCAGATCTGCACTGACTTACTTGGCCTTTCCCACTATACTGTGTGTTGGTCAATCCAATGAGCACTGTCAAACAAACAGTCCTAAGTTGGCACAGAGAATCTGCCAGCTGTATTCAATCATGATCACAAACAGGAAGTTAAGAGGCCTTGGCAAGTTAAAAGACATTTTGGAACTTTTATCACCACTGAATTCATAATCTAAGTGGGTGTATGTAAATTTTGACACTGTGTATATAATTTTGACCCTGTGTTGATTTCAGAAACCCAAATAAATTAAAACTTGTGCACCGAATTCTTGTTCTTTCTATGAAAGATATAATTTATATCATAATTCTGCCACAGAAAAAGAACAGTTCAAAGAAATCATTGAAAGCCCAATATTTCCATAGCATTCATGTCCCTGTATATAAACCTCAATAGACCGCAACTGGACACTGATGTTTAATCACACATCACATGAAAGATGAGCAGCTTGATGAGTAAATATGTTGGCACTGTGTTCTAGTGTGCAGTGGTGAAACAGCAAAAGCATGAGTAGTGAAAAAGTTGAACTTCTCTCTGAGCTCTTCTGGAACAGAACTCATGCCCAGCTCCTGGATTGTAGCTTTATACACTATATCCCTGTGTGAAAAGAGCTCACCTCAAACACAAGCCATATGTGTGTCACTTCTAACACCACAGGGATTGCGTGCTCTCTCTCTCTCTCTCTCTCTCTCTCTCTCTCTCATCTCCACAAGTCTAAAAAGCACTGTTGAATACTGGCCTATCATTATAATAATTAATTGTTCATTGAAGTGGCATTTTCACAGGGAAGTGCTCCAGCGGAAGCTGTACGACAGGCATTAGCAGGAGCCAAGTCATTTGTGAGAGAGACATTGCAGCTCAGTTTATTCTATTGGTGCAATTACAAAGGAAATAAAAAGAAAAACAAACAAATAGCAGAGAAAATATCAATCAGTAACTAAAAATCCACTGATAGTCTTTCTGTAACAGATTGGAATATCCGATACATACTATCAAGATAATGAATAAATAAAATTTGTGTAGTAATATAACAAAAATGGCAGTGTTCTAATGCTAGCCTTGTCTGGCCTCAGTGGCATTAAAAAAACAAAAACAAAAACAAAAAACCCTTAGCCTACCTATTACTCATGTGGTATATGATTTCTTGACCATTAGCAGTTTTCTACTTCATAGCTGTTCCTGGGGCGTGTGTGTGTGTGTGTGTGTGTGTGTGTGTGAGGAGGGGGCCATTGTAGGACATCTGCGGCTGCCAGATAATTCAGTTAATTTCTATTCCCTTGAACCTGGAGGTGTTAATTTGGAAGCGAGGCAGCCGAGTCTGAAGAATGCCAATACGTCATTTGAATGATTAATGCAGATGTGGGAATTGGGCCCCTTTGTTTACTCTTTCATTTTGACATGGCACAGCAAGGAGGAGGCACCATGCATGACGCCTAAAGTTAAGGCCAACTTTGGCAGTGTGCATGTGAATGTCTGTGAGAACATATGGAGATGAAAGTGTTCAGGTGAGATTTAATCTGTGTGCACTCCATGAAATATGAAAAAAACTGACATAGGAACCCTTATTTTTCTAACTTTAGGTTTTTTTTTAGCTAGGTTAAAGTAAGGGATAGACTTAGGTGTAGGCATAAGAGTATGTAGCACTAATGATGCATAATTGTCTTTAATGTTCTGTAAATGCACTATTACAAGACTGTGTGTGCATGTTTGTGTATGTCAATGGTTCTCAAAGTGGGTCTGTGGAACATAGCCAGGGTGCCATTTTTTTTTTTAATTTAGCTACAGTGGTAGAAATCACAAACCATAATTATCAAAGTGATTATATTTATTATTGAGTTCTTATAGTTATTATAGCTATTTATTATATATATGAAGAGGTCTAAAGGGGCTACTTTTTACAAAAAGTTTGAGAACTCATGCTGTATGGAGGGGGGGCATGGTGGTGTAGTGGTTAGCACTGTCGTCTCACAACAAGAAGGTTCTGGGTTTGAGCCCAGTGGCTGATGGGGGCCTTTCTGTGCGGAGTTTGCATGTTCTCCCCGTGTCTGCGTGGATTTCCTCCGGGTGCTCCGGTTTCCCCCACAGTCCAAAGACATGCAGGTTAAGCTAATTGGTGGCTCTAAATTGACCGTAGGTGTGAATGTGAGTGTGAATGGTTGTCTGTGTCTATGTGTCAGCCCTGCGATGACCTGGCGACTTATCCAGGGTGTACCCCGCCTCTCGCCCATAGTCAGCTGGGATAGGCTCCAGCTTGCCTGCAACCCTGCACAGGATAAGCGGCTACAGATAATGGATGGATGGATGGATGGTGTATGTATGTGTGACAAAGGTAACTGGTGTTGCTGTGGTAGTAGAGGTCAGTGTTGACAGCCAAATGATCTAAATACATATACACTACCATTTCATTCTGAACTCACACATTATCTCTCCTTAAATTTAACCATAAAATTGATCATGAAACCTTTTGGCTCCCAAAACTTTCATTTTAAAAACCCATCTACCTAATAAATGTTTCCACAAGGGGACATTCTTTAATTTTATTTATTAAAGAACAAATAATGCACATTTAAAAAACTTTAATTTAATATATATATTTGTAGCAGACAGGATAACATACAATAGTGCAGGCTAGTCTTTTATGTAACCATGACTCTATGACTGTTTCTTTTGGAATGAATGGAGTTTTCTTTTGGCTTGTTTTCTCATTTCAAGTACTAATAGCAAAGTCATCACCTCCTGATCATGAACTCATGTGTGTAGGTGTAGCCTATAAAAACCACCTGCTATGTCATGATTGTTCTCATCCAATTCTTGCCAATCTGAGTCATAGTTGCATACACAACTTACCATTCAAGTTACTTTCATTCCAGACCATCAGAAGTAGTGAGAGCAAGTATGGAGTTCATCAAAATGGATTCATAACACTTTGCCAGACAATAACAGACTGCACTAATGAACAGTGCACATGCAATTCTTCACTCAAAATGTTAATACTACTTATTGTTGAAATATTAGAATCATTCAAGTCGATACTTGATACTTTTTTATATTATATTGATATTTTTATGCTATTAAAGATGAAAAAATCACTCAAGGTGCTGATACTATATTTTGAGGATTGTGTTGTTTGACAAAAACAGGGTGAAGGGTGAAGGCAAAAATCACTCAAACTCACCACAGAGCACATGGGTTGCGACAAAGCAACATTCATTCTGTAAAATCTGGCAAAAGTAGACAACTTTATGCCACTGCTTTATGATTTAATAGCCATATTGTGCTTAGATTGGCATTTAATGAAAGATGACACCCCTGGTCCTGCGTTCAGTTGGCTAACCTGTCTTTATAAAAAGTGGAGCCCCTTTATGGTGCACCCTACAGCTGGCCAGTGACCCAACAGCTGGTAACCATCTCCACGTACTGCTTGACAGCCCTCTCCTCGCTGGAAACAGGACTGGCCTGGGTACATTCTCATCTTCAAGAGCAGATAAGTTGATTAGTTTACTGATTTTGTCTGGAGTTAGTTTGTTTATAAGGAATGCTGGGTTTGGTCACAGTGTAACATATTTGTACTACAGTCCCCAAAACATTCATTGCATTCTTACTGATAATTCAGACAATTTGCTGACTAGTCTGCTTGTATTGTTGGCCAATAAAAAAAGCTGCCTGAATTCTGAAGTGAATTCTACCTTTCATTGGTTCATATGGCAAGTTGCCCACATTGCTTTGAACCAAATTTAGATCCCACTGTGAGATGACTGTTTTGTGTCTAGCTTGGAGATGTTCTGCACCTCTAAGAAATGTTTGAGTAGTTTATGTGGTGCATCATGACTTTTCTCCTGTGCTACTGAAGATAAATAAATGAACAAATCCACCAAAGCAGCAATACAAAAACAAGATAGAAGACAATAGTCACTAAAATACATTTGAAACTAGAAGGGCAATTGGTAGAGTGCATATCATGGACAAGCTGTATATTAGAATATCCAGATGTTTGCTGTGTTTACATTCATGTCCAGATTTGTCTCAAAATCTAATCAACTGTTCCTTGGCCCATGGCCCACCTTTCCTCAAAATTTCCTCAAAATCCATTCACTTTTCTTTGAATTACATTGAGAACAAACAAGCAAATAAAAAGTTGTGCAGATCACGATACTTGTGAAAATCACAAAGAAATAGAAGTTATGGCTGATTAGGTGTTTTTACAAGATTTGACCTTGGTGACCTTGACCTTTGACCTTGGCCCGCCAAAAACTAATGATGTCTTTGTATGACCCTAGTGAGTTGTCCTGTGCATTTTGATGAAGATTGGTCAAGAAATGACGATGCTAGAGCACAAACAAACAAACAAACAAACAAACAAACAAACAAACAAACAAACAAACAAACAACCAAACAAAAAATGGACAAACAGACAGATCAATATACTTGCAAAAATCTCTGATTTTCACAAGTAACAAATGGAGGTGAAAACATAACCTCCTCCAACAAAGTTGGTGTAAGTAACTAGAAGGGTACTTGGTAGAGTGCATACCTCCGCCAAATCACATATTTGGATTTGCATCAAAACCTAATCAATTGTTCTCTGGCTCATGGCCCACCTTTCCTCAAAATTTCATCAAAATCTGTTCACTATTTTTTGAGTTACATTAGGAACAGAAAAAAATGTAAAAAATAAAATAAAATCCTGGATTCACATAGATACCCGGATCTGCATCAAAATCTAATCAACTGTTCCTTGTCCCATGGTTCACCTTTCCTCAAAATTTCATCAAAATCCAGTTACTACTTTTTGAGTTACACTGGGAACAGAAAAACAAACAAACAAATGAAAAGTTGTGCAGAGCACGATACTTGCGAAAATCACAAAGAAATGGAAGCTATGGCCAATTAAGTGTTTTTACAAGATTTGACCTTGGTGACCTTGACCTTTCACCTTGACCCACCAAAAGCTAATGATGTCTTTGTGTGACCCTAGTGAGTTGTCCTGTGCATTTTGGTGAAGATTGGTCAAGAACTGATGACGCTAGAGCACCAACAAACAAATGGACAAACGGACAGATCAACATCCTTGCGAAAATCTCCGATTTTTGCAAGTAACAAATGGAGGTGAAAACAAAACTGCCTCCAACAAAGACTACATCCACACGACAATGGCAACGAGATCGTCTCGTCTCGTCTTCTTCCGCTTATCCAGGACTGGGTCGCGGAGGCAGCAGTCTAAGCATGGAAGCCCAAACTTCCCTTTCCCCAGACACCTCGGCCAGCTCCTCGGGAAGAACACCGAGGCGTTCCCAGGCCAGCCGAGAGACATAGTCCCTCCAGCATGTCCTGGGTCTTCCCCGGGGCCTCCTCCCGGGGGGACATGCCTGGAACACCTCCCCAGGGAGGCGTCCAGGAGGCATCCGAAAAAGATGCCCGAGCCACCTCAGCTGGTTCCTCTCGATGTGGAGGAGCAGCGGCTCTACTCCGAGCTCCTCCCGAGTGACTGTGCTTCTCACCCTATCTCTAAGGGAGCGCCCAGCCACCCTGCGAAAGAAACTCATTTCAGCCGCTTGTATCCGCGATCTTGTTCTTTCTGTCATTACCCAAAGCTCATGACCATAGGTGAGAGTCGGAACGTAGATCGACCGGTAAATTGAGAGCTTCGCCTTTTGGCTCAGCTCCTTCTTCACCACGACGGACCGGTAAAGCGACCGCATCACTGCGGAGGCTGCACCGATCCGCCTGTTGATCTCACGCTCCATCCTTCCCTCACTCGTGAACAAGATCCCGAGATACTTAAACTCCTCCACTTGAGGCAGGACTTCTCCACCAACCTGGAGAGGGCAAGCCACCCTTTTCCGGTCGAGAACCATGGCCTCGGACTTGGAGGTGCTGATTCTCATCCCAGCCGCTTCACACTCGACTGCAAACCGCCCCAGTGCATGCTGAAGGTCCTGGTTTGAAGAAGCCAACAGGACAACATCATCCGCAAAAAGCAGAGATGAAATCCTGTGGCTCCCAAACAGGATTCCTTCCGGCCCCTAGCTGCGCCTAGAAATTCTGTCCATAAAAATTATGAACAGAACCGGTGACAAAGGGCAGCCCTGACGGAGTCCAACCTGCACTGGGAACAGGTCTGACTTACTGCCGGCAATGCGAACCAGACTCCTGCTCCGTTCGTACAGGGACCGGACAGCCCTTAGCAAAGAGCCCCGAACCCCATACTCCCGAAGCACCCCCCACAGAATACCACGGGGGACACGGTCGAATGCCTTCTCCAGATCCACAAAGCACATGTGGACTGGTTGGGCAAACTCCCATGAACCCTCGAGCACCCTATGAAGGGTATAGAGCTGGTCCAGTGTTCCGCGACCAGGACGAAAACCGCATTGTTCCTCCTGGATCCGAGGTTCGACTATTGGTCGAATTCTCCTCTCCAGTACCCTGGAGTAAACTTTCCCTGGGAGGCTGAGAAGTGTGATTCCCCTATAATTGGAGCACACTCTCCGGTCCCCTTTCTTAAAAAGAGGGACCACCACCTCAGTCTGCCACTCCAGAGGCACTGTCCCCGACCGCCACGCGATGTTGCAGAGGCGTGTCAACCAAGACAGCCCCACAACATCCAGAGACTTGAGATACTCAGGGCAGATCTCATCCACCCCCGGTGCCTTGCCACCGAGGAGCTTGCAAACCACCTCAGTGACTTCGGCTTGGGTAATGGACGAGTCCACCTCTGAGTCATCAGCCTCAGTCTCCTCAGTGGAAGACATGACGGTGGGATTGAGGAGATCCTCAAAGTATTCCTTCCACCGCCCGACAATGTCCCCAGTCGAGGTCAACAGCTCCCCACCCGCACTGTAAACAGTGTTGGCAGAGTACTGCTTCCCCCTCCTGAGGCGCCGGACGGTTTGCCAGAATTTCTTCGAGGCCGACCGATAGTCCTTCTCCATGGCCTCCCCGAACTCCTCCCAGTTCCGAGTTTTTGCCTCCACAACTGCCCGAGCTGCAGCACGCCTGGCCTGCCGATACCCGTCGGCTGCCTCAGGAGTCCCGGAGGTCAACATGGCCCGATAGGACTCCTTCTTCAGCTTGACAGCATCCCTTACTTCCGGTGTCCACCACCGGGTTCGGGGATTGCCGCCACGACAGGCACCGGAGACCTTGCGGCCACAGCTCCGAACAGCTGCATCCACAATGGAGGTAGAGAACATGGTCCACTCAGACTCAATGTCCCCCGCCTCCCTCGGAAGCTGGGAAAAGCTCTCCCGGAGGTGGGAGACCTCCCCAACAGAGTGCTCGGCCAGACGTTCCCAGCAGACCCTCACCATACGTTTGGGCCTGCCAGGTCTGTCCAGCTTCCTCCTCCGCCAGCGGATCCAACTCACCACCAGGTGGTGATCAGTTGACAACTCAGCCCCTCTCTTCACCCGAGTGTCCAAGACATAGGGTCGGAGATCAGATGACACGACTACAAAGTCGATCATCGACCTCCGACCTAAGGTGTCCTGGTGCCACGTGCACTTATGGACACCCCTATGCTCGAACATGGTGTTCGTTATGGACAAACTGTGACTAGCACAGAAGTCCAATAACAAAACACCACTCGGGTTCAGATCGGGGAGGCCGTTCCTCCCAACCACGCCCCTCCAGGTGTCACTGTCATCGCCCACGTGAGCATTGAAGTCCCCCAGTAGCACAATGGAGTCCCCAGTCTGAGCACCCCTCAGTACCTCTCCCAGGGACTTCAAGAAGGCCGGATACTCTATACTGCTATTTGGCCCGTAGGCACAAACAACAGCAAGAGCCCTCTCCCCAATCCGAAGGCGCAGAGAGGCGACCCTCTCGTTCACTGGGGTAAACTCCAACACATGGCGGCTGAGCTGGGGAGCTATAAGGAAGCCCACACCAGCCCGCTGCCACTCACCACGGGCGACTCCAGAGAAGTGGAAAGTCCAGCCCCTCTCGAGGAGCTGGGTTCCAGAGCCCAAGCTGTGCGTGGAGGTGAGCCCGACTATCTCTAGCCGGTACCTCTCAACCTCCCGCACAAGCTCAGGCTCCTTCCCCCCCAGCGAAGTGACATTCCATGTCCCAACAGCCAGCCGCTGTGTCCGGGGATCAGGTCGTCGAGGCCCCTGCCTTCGACTGCCACCCAATCCACACTGCACCAAACCCCTACTGCTACCTCTGTGGGTGGTGAACCCACAGGAGGTCGGGCCCACGTCACCTCTTCGGGCTGAGCCCGGCCGGGCCCCATGGGCAAAGGCCCGGCCACCAAGCGCTCGCATACGAGCCCCAACCCCGGGCCTGGCTCCAGGGTGGGGCCCCGGCTGCGTCCTACCGGGCGACGTCACGGTCCTGGATTTTTTCTCCATAGGGGTTTTTTGGTGAACTGCTCTTGGTCTGGCCTGTCACCTAGGACCTGTCTGCCTTGGGAAACCCTAACAGGGGCATAATGCCCCCGACAACATAGCTCCTAGGATCATTCAAGCACACAAACCCCTCCACCACAATAAGGTGGCAGTTCTAGGAGGGGGGCAACGAGATGTTATTTTTTAAATTTTTTTTTAACATTTAAATAACATCTCGTTAAATAACAAGGCAACGAGATGTTATTTAAAAATATATCGCGTCCAAATGGGCAACGATCAGTAAAATATCAGGTCCATATGGCAACGCAATGCTTGCTGAAAACGATGCAATACACATGCCATACCTCTAGGGGCGCTGTAAGACGGTCCCTTCGGAGACACCAGAACAATAGAAGAAGCAAGGACGCATGCGCATAAACTATTATGCGCGAGACTTCATATTAGCCACAAAGTCAGGAAAATCTGTTCGTAAAATTACATTATAATGACCAGATACAATGAAAAGTATTTTTCCAGTCTCACCTGTGAAAGGTAATCCCATGTGATCTTGTTTGGACGGCAAACCTGTTGGTACAGTTAAACGCAGCTAATCTTTATTCTCCGCTTTGACCTATCCAATATGGCGGCGAGGATGACGTATGATTCTACGCGGAAGGCGGCGTCTTTAATGGTCCGGAATAAATTGAATGCTACACGTTGATGGATTAATTTGTTGTTTCTCACCTGTGAAAGGTAATCCCAAGTGATCTCGTTTGGACGGTAAACCTGTTGGTACAGTTAAACGCAGCACATGAATCTTTATTCTCCGCTTTGACCTATCCAATATGGCGGCGAGGATGACGTATGATTCTACGCGGAAGGCGGTGTCTTTAATGGTCTGGAATAAATTGAATGATACACGTTGATGGATTAATTTGCTCTTCTACGCCCTTTTTGAGGAATGTATTGTCGGACTTAAACCAACATCTGAAGAGGTGAGATCGCTCCTTTTTTTCCCTATTTTTGCTGGCGGGATTGACTCTGCCCTAAGGGCAGAGTCTCTCTCTCTCTCTCTCTCTCACTTTGCACCATTACACAATAAATATTCACAGTGAAAATATTTTGTAAGCGCGTTTCATGAACCAAGTTATAGGATTTGTTGACAACTCGCATCGAGTTCGTTACACTTCTACCCGGCGTGAAGCACTCACAGTCATGTGGTTGTGACATCATCGTAAACAAATCCGTTCTACTCATCCAGACGACTTCACAACGGCAACGTTGCCCGATCTTTCCACTCTGGAACCCGTTCTCAAAAAGATTGCGTTTTGGGCACCCAAAACGCCGGTGCCATGTGGACGCCAGGCCTAAACGATAAGCAATTGTATCGGAGTCACCTGAATCTGTTGCCGTGTGGACAGGGCCAAAGTTGGCAGAGGTAACTAACAAGGTAAGCTATTAGTATCCATTATAATGATGGTTGATGCTTTAGTAAATGAGTTGTCAGATATCATTTACATTCCTACTGTGGTCCTATTATACTGTTAATACTAGCTTAAATATTTCATGCTAATCCATCCCAATGCTGCATCATAAATATCCATACACTGGTATGCTGAAAATACTAAAAAGATCTGTGATTCAACTTTCACATTTAATCTGACAAATGATTGGATTGCAGGGAACAAATTAAAAATGGAGAAAGAAATGAATTAACTAGTAATTGCTTTCATACTGTGAGGAGGACAGCGATCTTCTGGAGGCCATTGGCAGGGAGTTAGAGGGTACAGAGTACCAGGGTGATTTCCCTGGACGAGAGCTCTTGGCTGGTCTGTTCCTGCAGGCTGTGCCCTGGAACCTTTTGAGATGAACTCATCTTCATAGAACGGAGTGGCATTGGCATGCTCTGCTGCCTATAGAATGGCCAGGTGTCCTCATTCCACACCTACCTTTTGCCTGATGGAGTGGATCAAGCACTGACAGGTTTTTCTTCCCATCGTCCTCCTCTCCCTCCCTCTTGCCCTGTTCCTATTCCTTTCCCAGCCCCATCACTTATTCATGGAACACATTCAGCTGCCTCTACTGATCGCAGGAAATGACATGTGGACACAAAAGTGGCAGTGGGTGGTTTCAACTCATCAACTTGGCACAGAACAGTCAGCCTGGGCATCAGCATCAACTCTTTGCCAGCTGAGGTACTCAGGGTTAATTAACACAGGACAATGTGATAAAAATTCTCCACTTCATCTGGAATATATTTGAGTCAAGATTTAGTACATTAAACATCTTATGAACATCTATTTTATGACTAAAATAATTGTTCTTCTTAGTGAAGAATAAAGAACAAGTCAACTTCTGTAGAAGTACAATCACAGTTGTCATGTGGCATCAGGATTTTCAAAATATTTTCAGGCTTTCAATATTTTTAATACTTTTAAGGAGGATATGTTTTTATTCTTTCATTTTTATTTATTTGTATTTTAATAAATGTCTTTAGTTTTTATCATTCTAGATTTAATTAGTATTAGTATACTTTAAAATACTCATATCGCACTTGTAATTACATTCTGCATAATTCATAAATTCTTAATACATTTAAACCCAAACATAAACTTGACACGAAGAAGAAACAGAGCTGTGATCTAGGATCATGCTAATCATTGGTAAATTTATCTACACATAATTCAGCTATTTTTAATTATGTGTGCATGCTATGTTTATATGTATTGATTTTTTTTTAAAAATCCTCACTTGATGAACAACATTTTAATGATCATTCCTATAATTCCTCTTTGTCTAGGACTAGCGTGGAGTATTATCTGTTGGCTTAGTGTCACTTTGTGAGATTGTGTGTGTGAATGGGTGGAAGGTGGTTTATTAAAGAGGAGGGCTGGGGGATGTGCTTCTCCGCCTCCTTTATCAGTAATGTCTTGCGATCAATAAATAGGACATCTAGATAAGGCAGACACACATGCAGCCACTATGGTAGAAACCAAAGGACACCACACACACACACACACACACACACACACACACACACACACACACACACACACACACACACACACACACACACACACACAGAGGGCTGAGGTGAAAAGAGCAAAACTAAAACACACGGACACAAACCCACAAACAACTGAGATACAAAGGTACATAAATACTTATGTACTAGATATGGCACACAGCACACATTCAGCTACTGTACACAAATATACACAAATACAGCTACACAAATATATCTTAAGTAAGTAAGTAAGTAAGTAAGTAAGTAAGTAAGTAAAACGCAGCAGAAATATAATATTATTAAATATATTTAAAGGGCTCCAATATGTAATCTGTAAATTTGTTCTACAGAGATAATCTTTAAGCAATCTGCCTAATGTGAAAATGCACAAATTTAGACATTTAGCACTTTATTAGCAGATCTTGAAGGAATTTTGGAGTACAGAAAAAAATAAAGTGGTTAAAAATAGATTGCTAGGCAATATAGCCCTATGCTGGTTAATCTATGTCAGTTTACACAGCCCCATTATGTTTATGGAGAATGCTTGATCTCTGTGCCAAGGTTCCCTCCAGAAGAGAGACCACATCTGTTTTTCACGTTCCCTGCAACTGTAAAGATCCTCTCTGTGTTATTAAATTAGAAGCAGCATAGATTTTTAAATGTTAAAACCTACCAATAATCTACAACTTGAAATAACTTAGCACCTATAGCTCACACTGAGAGAAAATCTGAAACGTTGAAAGAATTAATAATGAAATCTAATCCCAGTCTTAGTTATATAGCTATATCATTTGAGCAATTTTTTATACAGTACTATCATTTTTTAGTACTCACCCACATCAGTAATGATTTCTGTGTGTGTGTGTGTGTGTGTGTGTGTGTGTGTGTGTGTGTGTGTGTGTGTGTGTGTGTGTGTGAGCGCTACTAGGCTTCATACTCCAGGGACTGACCCAGGCGTTAACTGCAAATCCAGCCGGCAGACCGGGCTCTACTCCTGGCCACAAAGCTGTCTGATCAATGGCCCTGCTCTTTTGAAAAGCCAAACCCTGCTGAACTCAGAAATCCTCTAAATCATCAGACAGACACCACAGGAAAGGTGTAGAGAGAGAAGCCAGTATGATAATAAGTAGAAAAAGTACACAAGAAGAACTTTTTCCCCCTCTGAAGAATTTGAATTGAACTTTAAAAATAGCTCTTTTGTTATTTATAAATGACTTATGAAAATACTCACATGCTGTGTACTTATTCTGTTATCACTTCAGTACCTTTTATAAACCATTGGATTGATATAGCTGGTGTGCAGACTGATGCCAAAACACATCATTAATCAAAAGCACTCATTTATCAACATATTTCATGAGACTACTGCCACAAAAATCAGCATGAGCACAGATTGGCTGTCCATTTGTGCTCTTGTGCTAAGCTTCATTATTATATACCATGGATATGCGCATGAGTGCAACTTGAATTGAGATATTTATAAGATGAAATGTACAGTACATACATACAGTGGATGAAAAAGCAACAACTTAATGACAAAAGATAATCAAAAAATTAAAAAATGTAAAAAATATAAAATCAACTTTAAAATGACGTAAACTTTGATTTAAGAAAAAAAATGGACAAAACATTCAGATAATTAGTAGAAGGATTTAAAACCTATATTTTACAACAGTAATTTCAGTGGCATTTTCACTGAAATTGACGTTTCAGTGTTCACTGGAAAAAAAAAAAGCCCATTAATTATGTGAACTCATTTCTTCCCTTTAACTCCAATTGTCATGACAAGTTTTGGATACTAAATTCAAGCTTATAAGTTTTCAAATATTAAATTTAAAGTAATCCATTGCCTTGCCTACTGTGAGTTTTGCCATTGTTCATCTAAGATTAACCAAATTTTCTACACTGACTCAAATTTAGTATGACACAGTGGTGTCTCAATATGATACAGTTTCATAAAAAGTCCTGAAACTAAAAGAAAAAAAAAAGAGACATTGGAAAACATTCACTTGGAACAAATTCACTGTGGTACACATGCATTTCTGAATAATTGTTCAGAACTAGCTGGCAACCCTGCTGGAATGACTTACAAGCAGGGCGTGTCTAAAGCACAGGGTGCTTTATTTTACATTCATCTGTTAACTAGTTATGTTGTGAAATTCACCCAGCTTTCTGTGGATCTAATAAGTTTTTAATCCTGCATTCACCACTTTCTGAATATGAACTTCCTGATCGCTGAGGTGATTTCTTTCGCCTGGAAATGCTGTCGTAAAGCAGCTGAGAGAGATAGGTAGACTGAGTGTTTGTGTGTGTGTTATAAGTGTTGTATGGTATGCTAGCATACTGTATTGGCTCAGAAAACATGGCGTGATTAGGAAATGCATATTTTTGGTTTTTTCTCCCATAACCTCTCTTGATTAGAGATAAAGAAGATGATTTTTTCTGAGAAGGGATGTAAGTTTGATGAAATGTAAATGTTTATTACCCCTCACATAATACAGTATAATCATTATTTTATAATGTATAGACTACTTTACACTCCATATATAATACTATATTTCTCTACTTTGACTGCGGTGAATAATTTGTGTCCATTCTGCTGTGTTGACGCATCTTTCCTCTGAGTTGGATAATCCAGATCACAGTAGCTATAATTCCCACTGTATCTCTGACCTGGCTAGCACATTTGTGGCTCTTTAAAGCAGTGCAAACAAAGAGCAGAGTGAGAACAAAACCAAGCGTAATTGTGTTCAATGAACGCTCATTGCTAAAGGGTAAGGTGGCCAACACATTATACTCATCTTACGCTGCCCTGCCAAAGCACTGGAGACTGGTGTGTGAAGCGTTCAGCCCACCAGAGCTCTTTCACAGGAAACAGGACAAGGAATTCCAAACAAAAAAGAGGGCAAGTTGATTCCTGTAGACATCAGAGCAGCTCTTCAAAGCTGTGGTCACCATATTCTAAGACATATGATCCATTTGACACCCACTTCCTCATGACATGGATTTAAATTCAAATAAAGTTGAATAAAAGCGTTGACATATTTTCATTGCATTATATGGGGACAAGTCCACTGAGGTTAGAACCTCTTTTACAAGAGCAAAAAGAGGGAGGATCAGAAAAACACTGGAAAACACCTAATCATAAAAGAAAACCACTAATACAAAACACCATGTATTATCTTAAAAATATGCAGGACATTTTTGGCTCAAGATGTCATTTTGACAGCGATATAAGGTGGTCCAGTTTTACAGTGTTTTGCATAACTAGGTAGCCGCGCATAAAAAGGAGCACTTACCCAGCTTTTATGGCTGAGCACATGAGCACTGTACTTTGACACTGTGGGAGAAGTCAGCTTTGGTTTCTGAATACCCGGAGAGTCCTGAGTGGTGTCATACTCCACAATAACACTGTAATGTCATTTTGAAATAAAGAAGTTTTGCACATGAGTGGCTCTGGTTTCATCCTCGGGGTTACTTTCTGAAATTAAAATAGAGTGAATGAGTTTCCCTTTGAAGGCCAGAGAGATAGAGCAAGACAAGAGAGAGAGAGAGAGAGAGAGAGAGAGAGAGAGAGAGTGGGTGGGAGAAAGAAAGGGGCTAGGGGCAAGCAATAGGAGTGCAATTAAAATTGCACACACTGGCGAAATCTCCCTCTTATAAAGCATAAGTCCTACCCTCTTTTGGGAGCTCATCAACCCTGGTTCCTTTTGAAGATTTCACAGCTTTTTATGCTTTGGGTTATTCAGACAACAAGGTAGTGGCCACTCCATTATGACTTCCTTTGCTCTTTGCATACTGTATAAGTCCTTGAGTATATAACATAGTGTCGTGCTTGCAAAGTTGGAACAATTTGCATTACTCAGTTCTTATAAAAAGTTCCAACAATAACTGTAGAGCATGGTAAGCACTGTCCCTTAGTCGGGGCCCTTCACATATTAAACTTTAGGCCTACAATATTATTCATATTATAGTTTTATATTCATACTACATCATTGTTTCTTTAAATATTTTATATGTAATGATAATATCTATCTATCTATCTATCTATCTATCTATCTATCTATCTATCTATCTATCTATCTATCTACAGTGGTGCTTGAAAGTTTGTGAACCCTTTAAAATTTTCTATATTTCTGCATAAATATGACCTAAAACATAATCAGATTTTCACACAAGTCCTAAAAGTAGATAAAGAGAACCCAGTTAAACAAATGAGACAAAAATATTATACTTGGTCATTTATTTATTGAGAAAAATGATCCAATATTACATATCTGTGAGTGGCAAAAGTATGTGAACCTTTGCTTTCAGTATCTGGTGTGACCCCCTTGTAAAGCAATAACTGCAACTAAATGTTTGCGGTAACTGTTGATCAGTCCTGCACACCGGCTTGGAGGAATTTTAGCCCGTTCCTCCGGACAGAACAGCTTCAACTCTGGGATGTTGGTGGGATTCCTCACATGAACTGCTCGCTTCAGGTCCTTCCACAACATTTTGATTGGATTAAGGTCAGGACTTTGACTTGGCCATTCCAAAACATTAACTTTATTCTTCTTTAACCATTCTTTGGTAGAACGACTTGTGTGGTTAGAGTCGTCGTCTTGCTGCATGACCCACCTTCTCTTGCGATTCAGTTCATGGACAGATGTCCTGACATTTTCCTTTGGAATTCACTGGTATAATTCAGAATTCATTGTTCCATCAATGATGGCCAGCTGTCCTGGTCCAGATGCAGCAAAACAGGCCCAAACCATGATACTACCACCATGTTTCACAGATGGGATAAGGTTCTTATGCTGGAATGCAGTGTTTTCCTTTTTCCAAACATAACGCTTCTCATTTAAACCAAAAAGTTCTATTTTGGTCTCATCCATCCACAAAACATTTTTCCAATAGCCTTCTGGCTTGTCCACGTGATCTTTAGCAAACTGCAGACGAGCAGCAATGTTCTTTTTGGAGAGCAGTGGCTTTCTCCTTGCAACCCTGCCATGCACACCATTGTTGTTCAGTGTTCTCCTGATGGTGGACTCATGAACATTAACATTAGCCAATGTGAGAGAGGCCTTCAGTTGCTTAGAAGTTACCCTGGGGTCCTTTGTGACCTCGCTGACTATTACACGCCTTGCTCTTGGAGTGATCTTTGTTGGTCAGCCACTCCTGGGGGAGGGTTACAATGGTCTTGAATTTCCTCCATTTGTACACAATCTGTCTGACTGTGGATTGGTGGAGTCCAAACTCTTTAGAGATGGTTTTTTAACCTTTTCCAGCCTGATGAGCATCAACAACGCTTTTTCTGAGGTCCTCAGAAATCTCCTTTGTTTGTGTCATGATACACTTCCACAAACATGTGTTGTGAAGATCAAACTTTGATAGATCCCTGTTCTTTAAATAAAACAGGGTGCCCACTCACACCTGATTGTCATCCCATTGATTGAAAACACCTGACTCTAATTTCACCTTCAAATTAACTGCTAATCCTAGAGGTTCACATACTTTTGCCACTCATAGATAGGTAATATTGGATCATTTTCCTCAATAAATAAATGACCAAGTATAATATTTTTGTCTCCTTTGTTTAACTGGGTTCTCTTTATCTACTTTTAGGACTTGTGTGAAAATCTGATGATGCTTTTGGTCATATTTATGCAGAAATATAGAAAATTCTAAAGGGTTCACAAACTTTCAAGCACCACTGTATCTATCTAGATAGATAGATAGATAGATAGATAGATAGATAGATAGATTGATTGATTGATTGATTGATTGATTGATAGATAATATACTGGATCCATTTTACAACAGATGCCAACTGTGCACAAGCACGAGCATCATAGTGGCATTGCTTTCAATATACTTCATTATTATACATACAGGACACTTTTCCATGGAATAAAAACTTGTATTCTATTCCCTTCTAGTGGGTTTCATTCATTTGCTTCGAAAGCATGCAATATTGTTAGCATATTGCTTATCCTCTGTGTATTACATCACTCTACCCAATGGAGAATGAGTTTGCAATATTGTTACAATATTGACCGTTGTCAAGACAACACAAAATCACACACTGGAGCGTGAATATCCAATTAAAACTGTTTCTGCTGTGCATGCACATAATCATTTCTGTGTTCGCCAGAAAAGAGAAAGATGTGTTGAACACCCGAAAGGCTACCAAAACTTCATTAGATATTCTTCACGCATATTTTCAAGAGAAAAACATTCCAACAGACACTGGAAAATTGGAAAAGAGACACATCGGAGACGTAAAACTTCCATGCTAGTGAGCGACTGTGATGATTTGTAAACAAACATGGCCATCAGGTTTGTTATGGAAGATTTTGAAAGAAGTTTGGCTGACAGTAGCTCCATTTTGTGTAGCTGACGATGTTGATTTTAAAAGTAACTGAGTAAATTACACAGGGAAATGAATACTTAAGTTTGAGTGAAAAATACTGTGGCGAGCGTGCATGGAAGAAGAGTCTGGAGACAGAAACCTTAGTTTCTCGGTTGTTAGCCTGTGCTACTTGCTCTTGATAGCACTGGCTTGACTGGTTTATTAGCATTCGCTAACACTACTGATGAATGCTACACCGGCTGGAAGGTCACTGCACTGCCGTGCTGACAGTGCCAAGTCACAGGTAAGCTAGCGTTGGCCTTTGAGAATGCTGTTATGCAGATATGAAGAGAGTGTGTATTATAATAATAATAATAGTGGCTGGTTTTTTCATGGCATATCAGATATATTCCATTCAGCTAGTCTTCGACTTGTTCAATATCATGCTAGTTGAATGGAATATATCTGATAGACCACTCAAAGCCAGCCAATATTATTTAAACATCCCATCATATACCAGATGCATTAAGCATAATTTTTCCTCGATGGTACATTGAATACACCAAATGTGAATTCACAGTATAGAAATTTATGTCCATTTATTTTCAAAGAAAAAAAAATGCTCAAAGGATTGAGAGCAGCAAGAACCTGACTTGGAGAACAGTCACATTGAATGAACAAACTGTATGTGATCCTATGGTGTGGTAGTTCATGGTTGTAATCTGATTGTCAGTAAAGGTATTTGCATGTCATATTTAGAAATTAAGGTCTAGAAAGCACAGAAATTAATTCTCTACACCACATGTATTTGATGCATGCAAGCTGCACAGAGTGGAAAGTGACAAAGGTTGTGGGGCTGCAGCAGTGTGTGCCACACTGGTTCTGGTGTAAAATGGGCTACATGAAGCTAGCACATCAGTCTTGTTCTGTATGCATAAGCTTACAGATATCTGGCATTGTCTAGTGACTGTCTAATCAACAAAGCACTTTATACTTGCATTCCAATGTTGACAGTTTTATAGTACATGAAATAACTTCATTGTAACATTAAAAAAACAACAACAGATGTATGTAGTGTATGTGTTATAGCCATTGGACAGAGGATCAATGGTATAACAACAAACCCAGTGCATATAAGCACTATAATTCTGTACCACGTGAGAGTCAGGGAGAATGTGACAGTATCACAGAGAGGAAAAAAAGTGATGCTATAGGCTCTCCCCCCCCACATGCTTAAACTCTAATCATATGTGATCTAGCTATGCCAAAAATGAGAAAAACTCCATCTTGCATTTGATAAAAACCGTGACATCATTAAGATGTAAGACAGACCATTTTTATTTTCTATTTCTGAATGTAATTTACACAATTTGTACAACCCCAATTCCAAAAAAGTTGGGACAAAGTACAAATTGTAAATAAAAACGGAATGCAATGATGTGGAAGTTTCAAAATTCCATATTTTATTCAGAATAGAACATAGAGGGCATATCAAATGTTTAAACTGAGAAAATGTATCATTTAAAGAGAAAAATTAGGTGATTTTAAATTTCATGACAACAACACATCTCAAAAAAGTTGGGACAAGGCCATGTTTACCACTGTGAGACATCCCTTTTTCTCTTTACAACAGTCTGTAAACGTCTGGGGACTGAGGAGACAAGTTGCTCAAGTTTAGGGATAGGAATGTTAACCTATTCTTGCCTAATGTAGGATTCTAGTTGCTCAACTGTCTTAGGTCTTTTTTGTCGTATCTTCCGTTTTATGATGCGCCAAATGTTTTCTATGGGTGAAAGATCTGGACTGCTGGCCAGTTCAGTACCCGGACCCTTCTTCTACGCAGCCATGATGCTGTAATTGATGCAGTATGTGGTTTGGCATTGTCATGTTGGAAAATGCAAGGTCTTCCCTGAAAGAGACATTGTCTGGATGGGAGCATATGTTGCTCTAGAACCTGGATATACCTTTCAGCATTGATGGTGTCTTTCCAGATGTGTAAGCTGCCCATGCCACACGCACTAATGCAACCCCATACCATCAGAGATGCAGGCTTCTGAACTGAGCGCTGATAACAACTTGGGTCGTCCTTCTCCTCTTTAGTCCGACTGACATGGTGTCCCTGATTTCCATAAAGAACTTCACATTTTGATTCGTCTGACCACAGAACAGTTTTTCACTTTGCCACAGTCCATTTTAAATGAGCCTTGGCCCAGAGAAGATGTCTGTGCTTCTGGATCATGTTTAGATACGGCTTCTTCTTTGAACTATAGAGTTTTAGCTGGCAACGGTGGATCTCATCTCATTCTCATTATCTCTAGCCGCTTCATCCTGTTCTACAGGGTCGCAGGCAAGCTGGAGCCTATCCCAGCTGACTACGGGCGAAAGGCGGGGTACACCCTGGACAAGTCGCCAGGTCATCACAGGGCTGACACATAGGCACAGACAACCATTTACACTCACATTCACACCTACGGTCAATTTAGAGTCACCAGTTAACCTAACCTGCAAGTCTTTGGACTGTGGGGGAAACCGGAGCACCCGGAGGAAACCCACGCGGACACTGGGAGAACATGCAAACTCCGCACAGAAAGGCCCTCGCCGGCCATGGGGCTCGAACCCGGACCTTCTTGCTGTGAGGCGACAGCGCTAACCACTACACCACTGTGCCATCTGCAACGGCAGATGGCACGGTGAATTGTGTTCACAGATAATGTTCTCTGGAAATATTCCTGAGCCCATTTTGTGATTTCCAATATAGAAGCATGCCTGTATGTGATGCAGTGCCATCTAAGGGCCTGAAGACCACGGGCACCCAGTATGGTTTTCTGGCCTTGACCCTTACGCACAGAGATTCTTCCAGATTCTCTGAATCTTTTGATGATATTATGCACTGTAGATGATGATATGTTCAAACTCTTTGCAATTTTACACTGTCGAACTCCTTTCTGATATTGCTCCACTATTTGTCGGCGCAGAATTAGGGGGATTGGTGATGCTCTTCCCATCTTTACTTCTGAGAGCCGCTGCCACTCCAAGATGCTCTTTTTATACCCAGTCATGTTAATGACCTGTTGCCAATTGACCTAATGAGTTGCAATTTGGTCCTCCAGCTGTTCCTTTTTTGTACCTTTAACTTTTCCAGCCTCTTATTGCCCCGTCCCAACTTTTTTGAGATGAGTTGCTGTCATGAAATTTCAAATGAGCTAATATTTGGCATGAAATTTCAAAATGTCTCACTTTCGACATTTGATATGTAGTCTATGTTCTACTGTGAATACAATATCAGTTTTTGAGATTTGTAAATTATTGCATTCCGTTTTTATTTATAATTTGTACTTTGTCCCAACTTTTTTGGAATCAGGGTTGTATTTGCTTTGTTAAATTTATCCTAATTAACTTAATTATATTGTTTAAAGCCGGATGTGAGCATATTTAATTAACTTCTGAAATAAAAGAAGCTCAAAGTTGTGGATTTGGCATCTAGGACATTAGTGCAGTGCTGTGTTGGGTAGAAGACAGTATATTAATGTAGTGTCACTGGGTCTGACAGGCTGACTGGGTGCAGCTGTGGCCAGCAGTGAACGGTAGCATCTCCTCACACAGTGGAGCATCCTAATGGATGGTGATGAATCACCAGACTGACACTCCTAATTGTGTTCCTTTTTTACTTCTCTGTAATGACAGCTGTTTCGAGGACAATCTTAAATGCTTCCTGTGTCAAATCTGCCATATCCACAGCAGATCTCACTACTCAATGGATATCCTTTTCTATGTTTTCAACCTGAGTTTTCATGTGCATTCTTGTGTGTGTTGTGATTATATACTGTTTTCACCATATATATATATATATATATATATATATATATATATATATATATATATATATATGCATAAGACACTGGAAAGGATAAACATCTTGCACACAAAAGCCATCATGCTGCTTTGTCTTCTAATGGGTCTGCGACATCACAACAGGATATTATGGTTTCATAAATGATAATTTATGCAGTCATGTAAAAATCTGGCCACAAAGCTTCATCACCAGCCTCTTCCTTGCATCTTCGCGAGCTAATTACTAGGTCAAAAAAGCCATTTGTTCCATCCAACAACAACCCCCTTTCCAAACACCTCACACATTATGCAAAAATGCCAGATGCTGGCAACACCTTCTGAAAAAGTTGGTGCAAGGGTGAGAGACTGTAAAAAGAAGAGAGCAGCTGAATGCACTCCTTTTATTTGATTAATTCTTCAAGCTTAAAAGCAGAAAACCAGATGTTGCATCCCGCAGAAGGTGAAATATATCATTGATAGTAAGCAAACATCCTTATGAATGTGTTGGTTCACACAGATCTACCCACATTCTTTTTGTATCCTTCATTCATATGTTCAGTTGGTAGGAGTTGTAAAAAAGCTACTGAAAACCATTTCTGAAATGGATATACTACAGAAAAAATAGAGATAACAACCTCTACACACAAACAGATTACTACAAGATTTTAAAAAATCAAAGAAAAAATTATCACTCGCTCACTCAGATTAACCAGTGATCCTGGTCAGGGTCGCAGTGGGTTCAGAGTGTGAGGGAACCCTAATCATGAGGTGGGAATACATGCTGGATGGGACAGTCCATTACCATGCACACACACAAACGTAAACACACATTCATATATTCTTTCACACCTAGTGGCAATTTATATTACCTAATCCATCTCCTGGCATAGTTTTGGGAGGTGGGAGGAATCCAGCGAACCTGGAGGAAACCCATGCAGACATGGCAAGAATATGAAACTCTGAGTAGACAGTAACAAGAGTTAGTAACATGAACCTAGGATGCTGGAGTTATGAGATGGCAATTTCCACTGTACTACTATGCTGCTTCAAACACTGACAGTAACGATAACCTGATAACCTTACAGTGAAACGTTATACTATACATCCTGATGGGTGACTAATTAAAGGAAAAAGCAACATAAAGGGTCTTCTAACATGTTGGTCCAAAATCTACCACAGATGTTCTGGTGTCTTGAGATCTAATGGACAGAAATGCTTCATCATGAAATACAGATTATCAGACAGAATGACTTCATATTGATTTGCAGTAGCTCTTCCCTCTAATGCCCCTTTTCTACCAAAGCAGTTCCAGGGCTGGTTCGGGGCCAGTGCTTAGTTTGGAACCGGGTTTTCTGTTTCCACTGACAAAGAACTGGCTCTGGGGCCAGAAAAAACGGTTCCAGGCTAGCACCAACTCTCTGCTGGGCCAGAGGAAAGAACTGCTTATGTCAGCGGGGGGGGAGTTGTTAAGACCAACAACAATAACAAGACCACGAAAGATCGCCATTTTTAAGCGACGAGAAGCAGCAGCTGTACAAACGCGAAGTCATCCATTATTATTGTTGTTGTTGTTGTTGCTGCTGCTGCTTCTTCTTCCACGTTGTTTTTGCTTCAGTATTCACGCCAAGGTTTATGCAAACGTAGCAACGTAACTGACGTATACAGCGACGTAACTGACGTATACAGCAA
Source organism: Neoarius graeffei (assembly GCF_027579695.1). NCBI lineage: Eukaryota > Metazoa > Chordata > Actinopteri > Siluriformes > Ariidae > Neoarius > Neoarius graeffei. The sequence continues at coordinate 58,341,858 of NC_083575.1, read as the reverse complement.
CGTAATGACGTGGCTTCCCTTAGCACCGTGAGCTATGGAAAAGCAAACTGGTTCTCAGCTGGCTCGCAAGTTGAACGAGTTGTGAACCAGCACCAGCACTGGCCCCGAACCAGCCCTGGAACTGATTTGGTGGAAAAGGGGAGAACGGGACCAAGTGGATCCAAACCATATCAGCAAGATCCCCACTACAGCATACCTGGGAGTGAACAAGAAGTTACAAACTCAGGCTATTATCCAGGGATGTAAACATAAAGACATAACAATAAAGGCAACTACACTAAAAAAGTCCCTCCTGCACCAGGATCTGGTCTTTCCAGGCAGTCTCCTGTCCCAGTACTAACCAGCTCTTGAGGTGCATGGGTGTGGTGCTGATCTCCATTTCTATAGCCCTTGGCCTCTCACCTATTATATAGCTAGGGTTACAGTGGGGGGTGGGGCTAGTCCTCTGGTAACCGCAAGAGTTTGACTCCCTACTTGCATCTGTATTGCACTGTGCCTTGTCAGATGGCAGATGGTCTTTGGTATGACCTGACCACGAGTAGAATTCATGATCTCCTGGTTGAGAGGCAGACATGCTAACCACTAGGTCAGCTCATGGTCAAAAGGGGGAAAAGGGGGAATCCATGGCCTAAAGGTGAGAGAAGCAGCTTTGGGACCAAAAGGTTTCTTCCCTCAACCAAGGCTGAAGTGCTCTTGAGCAAGGCACCCAACCCCTAACCCTAATCCCTGGGCTGCTCTGGGTATGTTGTATGTTGCTCTGGATAAGAGTGCCTGCTAAAAACCACACTAGATATACAGTATAATTGCTCACATGAACCATGAACAGAGCTTACATTCTGTAATCTAATCTGAATCAGGTGACGTGAATGAACTGGCCAACATTTAGTAAGCAGGCAAGAGAAAGCACACCAAACCCAAGTGAGAAGTGAACTGTGAAGCAACATGCACTTGCTCACATAACTTGTGCTCAGCTAAGCTTTTCCCAGTTGGGTAGAGGAGATGCACCCTGTTGGATCTCCAACCATGTTTACATATTGACTCAACTCTTGAGGACAGAAAAATAACAGGCCACTGCTTTTACTGTCATGCCAACCTGACATATTAACTCATAAATTGTCTTCTATCCACATGAAAAATGCAAGCCAACTTCAGTAGCCAGCTATGTATAATTGATTCAAATGAGGAGTTCTTCTTTGGCAGACTTGCCTAGTGCTGTGCAAGATACATGAAATGTAGGGCAAGGAGGAAGATTTTCCTACCATGGCCTGACATAGGGAGTGACAAGACAACACACATTGCCATGATAGGAAACTTAAGGAGACGTGATACTTTTCATGCACCATTAATAAAATGAGCCACAGCTGATGAGAGAAGACTGTGAACACAAGTGCTGATGTCAAAGTTCTAAAAGGATCTTGTATGCACTAGTGAATCATACAGAATGACAGCATATTTGCCAAGCAGAACGTGAGAAAGATGGTGATGTTTTAGCTCCATCAGTTTTAAATTGATATACTCCTTATTACCCTGTATAAATTGTCAACATGCCTTTTAATAATGGATGGAACCCTTCCTGTTTAAAAATTTCTGTCAAGTAACTGCTCCAGTTGACTGGTCATGAAAATATAGTATAAACCACTAATGATTTCCTTAGCCTGAAAATGAAGGCCACTGTTCTCAGCCTGTGGAGACCAAGCCATTTTCAGCGAAAGCTTTTTCTTGGTCAGATTCAAGGTGGATCCAGATCTCTGGAGAACTTGGTGCAAAGTGTGGATGCACCATGGATGGGACATCCAGTCCATTGCAAGGCATGGCATACACTTTCACACCTAGGGGCAGTTTAGAATCACTAATCCATGAGCATGTGCTACCTGCTGCATCACCAGTCTGATGAAAATATAATCAGATTGTTCACAAAAACAGAAGTTCACAATGAAAGTACAACTAATAAAGCATTTATACAGGGTAGTTTGTAATAAACATTATTTGCAGTTTGACCTCAACTCCCTGTTGGGCTCAGCAAACTTTAACCTACCAGACAACAACACTAGCAATGGTCTACATATGAAAAGTGGCTCTCAATCCCATTCCAGCTCTGGAATGGTTTTGAAACCCATGATCCAATCTACTCAGTTTTCATGGCCCTTCAAAAGTCAGGTGTGTTAGAGTAAGAAAAACACAAGACTTTGCAGAACACCTGGTCCATGGGACTGAGATTGAGAACCATACACTGGCCCATGATGATGGACTTGACAATCAATCAAGTGCTTCCAGTGACAGAATTCTCCTCTTCTTTTTCTCTAGCTCACAACTAGCTCACAGTGCCTTGCACTATGATGGAATAAATCAGAAGAATAAGTAAGGATGGGCTTTAATCTTGGCTGTGGAAAGCAGCTTTGTTAGGCATTTTAGTGCCCTCCTCTCCATTAGGACAAAGGTCTTACCAGATGCCGTCACATGCAGCAATTACCTGGACCAAATCAATGGCAATTGTTTTACGCCTTTAACCTTGCGAATAAATCAAGCTTCAGCTTGAAAGGAGTTAGCACTACTACTCTTGCAGCTTAGACTTCAAGGTCATTATCTTATTTAGGCAAAGAAAAAAGCCTTTTTCCTGCTCTCATTTTGCTATCCTTCATTCTTTTTTTTTTCTCTTGCTCTCATTGAATGGCAACCCCTAATCAAGTCTTGACTGGGGCCCGATTTTAATCACTCTTCACACAGAGCTGCCAAATTCCTACAGGCAAATAGCCATGAAAAATTTACCAGCAATTCTTCACCTTGTAGTGCACAGCTATTTGTTGTCCTGCTTAAATGTATAAAATAATATATTATTGAGTGGCGGGTGAGGAGGAAGGCAGCAAAGAGGAAGGTACTGAGGGATTCCAAGGTCAGCTTTATCCGCCTCAGGACTAACCGATCAATATGATTTGGTCAATAACTTCTTTATTACTATACTATCACTGCGAGCAAAATAATTTTGGAGTTGAAATACACTTTTGTTCAACCAGCTCAGAATATTGAACTGTGTGCCATCATAAACTACAATAACGTAGCATCTCTCAAAGGAAATATGTTTTTTGCAATTCAAATGTGAATTGCTTTAAACATATTTTACAATTAAAATTAACTTCCAGCTCAAGTTGCATTATTTGGTACCAACTAATTTATTCAAGTCTTTGTGAAGCACAACATAATATAAAAAAGTATGGTTTCTGGAAGGAGTTTTACTATTTCAGTGTGCACCCTTTTTTTTCCCACTACAAGAACTGCTCTTGCTAAGAGGGCTACCATAACTCTTCTTCCCTCGTCTCTTGTAGCTTACTTAAACTTAAAGCCCAGTATGCTTGCTAGCATGTAGGGCAGCAACATCTCTTGTAGGCAGTTCACTATTTAGATTAGAGCTTCCCACAGGGGGCCAATTATATGATGGAATAAGCACACAAAGTTGTGTATCAGTGGCTCTGGTGACAGTAGGTGTGTTCCTGTCCCAATGGCACAGCCGCATTAGACTTTTACAGTGTAAGCTGTGCCTACTGTAACTGCAGCACTGTGGTTGAAGGACACCAAGACGCAATAAATATAAATGCAAACAAAAATAATATTATAATAGTACATAAAAAAGGCACAGGCATATTTCTCTGTCTAGCGGCATAGAAGTGGTGCTTTATTATAGCTTGTAAAACTGTTTTATCACCTGCCACTGCAAGTACAGAGGAGAGAGGAACGGCACAGTACTTGCTATTGTGCTACTTGCTATCACTATGCATTAGGAGCATGGAATCTTTTTAAAAGACAAGGATGGTCTTTCTCTGTAGCTTTCTCTATTTCTCTCCTCAAAGATACATTGACTGTTTTGCTTTGTATCTCTTCTCAGGCTTTTCTAAATAAAGTGCTCACTCTGTGTTACATGTAAGGTGTTAAAGGAAAATCGTTATGCTATCTATATATGAAAGTGTATAAAGTGAAAATGTGCAGGGCAAGTCAAAATTTGGACACACCTACTCATTCATAGGTATTTCTGTATTTTGCCAATTTTCTACACTGTAGAACAATACTGAAGACATCAACACTTTGAAATAACTTACGGAATTATGTGGTAAACAAAAAAGCATTAAAAAACAAAATATGTTTCATATTTTAGATTATTCAACGTAGCCACAGTTTACCTTGATGATGTTTGCACACTACTGGCATTATCTTAACCAGTTTCATGAGGTCGTCACCTGGAATATGTTTCAATTAACAGGTGCCTCATCAAAAGTTAATTAGTGCAATTTCTTGCCTTCTTAATGCTTTTGAGATCAAACAATAAATAGTAAATAATAGAAATACAGCTCTATTCCACAACTGTAGTAATCCATATTATGTCAAGAACCACTCAACTAAGTAAAGAGAAATGACATCCATCTTTAAGACAAGAAGTGTCTTTTAATTAATAAAATTAAAGAAAAAACACTGAATTAGAAGGTGTGTCCAAACTTTTGACTGGTACTATATATCAAGTGTATATCCAGTTCCTAGAAAATGAGGAGAAAGAGTGTTCCTGGTATTTCCAAAATAAATCACAAGGCTCAACAGACATCTTGCTACTGCTTTGACACAATAATGCATCAGTTGAATCTCATTGCCCAGTTCTACAGGCTGAGGTGAGAGTTTCATTCAATAACGCAGTCCAGAAGGGACAGAAACAAACCCAGTCTTCATCTGACTAATGTCTCTGTGGTCAGTTACACCTTGGACTTGCCTCATGTAAAGAAAAAGAACTGCAGTATCACTGATTCCTGCCATGGAAAATTTTTCCCTTCAAAAGAACGACTTAGGGAAATGGCTTTATATTTTATTGTTCTTCACAGAGGAATGCTTTTCTTTGGAAGTATTTTTTTCGCAAATCATGTTTGATCAGACCAGTAATTTTTCCTTTTCTACTAAATCAGTCACCAGGATGGAAGGCGGTATTTCATCTTGTTACTCTTTTATATGGACAGAAATGCTTGCTGTTTATTTGCTGAATTGAGTAGCTTGTAGACTCAAAAAGGTTTTGGGGGAAGGGGGACCGACCTTTCCATTCATCTCTGACCACACAGCAAAGTTAAAAAAGAAGAATTTTTAACATGAGAACACAGATGAGTAGACCCTCACTTTTTAGCCCAATTTTATGCTAACCTGTAAAGAGAATACCAGTTACCAAAGGAGTCGGCTGCTGCACCCATAGACTGAGTAGAGAGTTTGGGGTTAGTCTGCCAGGTAATAAAGCTTATCGGAGACTGCAGTTGGGGTCATACAATGTGAGTGTTGTTTTAGTGAGCAGAACACAGACCTGAGCAGGCTGCTTTAATGGATGCTATTTCCCTTCTCTCTCCCTGCAGATGAAAGGGGCTTAACGGTTTCAGTCTGTCTGAATCCTCTTGCTAGGGCTTTTACTGTACACATCAAGTTGTTTTAAATTACTGCACTCACAGATCTTCCCAAACTACTGTATTATCTAAATCTTATGGGGATTTCTTGAAGATCCAGCAAAATAGTGTAGTTGAGCATGAAATATTAATTATGCTAGTTAGCTTGATTGCATGAATGATTGCGGTCCAATCACATAACTCCTCTGCACATCACAGCAGCTATGTTAGACTTCACTGGGATGTGGAATGTAGGAAAATGCAATAAAACTTTATAGGTCTGTGAGATGATTCATTATGAGTGACCAATCACTTAACAAGATGTGGTTCCAAATGTAGCAAATAACACCAGCGCTGGCTAAAACATTGGTACTTGTGGGTTTTGCTTTTCAAGGCAGATTATCAAGGGGAATGTTATGATAGTTGAGAGCAGCCCAAAATGTAAAGTTTCCCCAACTTCCAACAAACCTATCGTTATGTAAGCTATTTTTTGTCATGATATTAAGATCATTTGCTCTGGCTAGCAGGAAGTATGGTAACATTTAGCTAATTCATCTAATCTAGTGACAGAGCCTGTCCTTGCCTTCTTGTCTAAATAAAGTTGGCCATTGATCACTTAGGAGGAATATGCAATGAATTGCAGTACAATTAATACAACCCCAAATCAGAACAAGTTGGGACGGTATGGAAAATGCAAATAAAAAAAAGAAAGCAGTGATTTCTAAATATACTTTGACTTGTATTTCATTGCAGTCAGTATGAACCCAAGATATTTCATGTTTTGTCTGGTCAACTTCATTTCATTTGTTAATATACATCCATTCCTGCATTTAAGACCTGCAACACATTCCAAAAAGAAGTTAGAATGGGGCAATTTAGGGTTAGTAATGAGGTAAAGCAATTAAATAATGATGTGAGTTGAAACAAGTGATATCAACAGGTGATGGTCAGAGGAGCTACAGTTTGTCAACAAATGCATGAGAAAATTATTGAATTATTTAAAAACAATGTTCCTCAAAGAAAGATATGAAGGGATTTGGATATTTCACCCTCTATGGTGCATAATATCATGAAACGATTCAAGGAATCTGGAGGAATTTTGGTGCCTCAAGGGCAAGAGTGCATGCCTAAGTGTGATCTCCCATCCCTCAAATGGCATTGCATCAAGAACTGTCAGTCATCTACAGCTGATATAACTACTTGGGTTCAGGATTACTTTGGCAAACCTTTGTCAAGCTCTACAATACAGAGTTACATCCACAAATGGCAGTTAAAACTTTACTGTGCAAAAAGGAAGCTTTATATTAACTATGTCCAGAAGCGCTTTCAGCTTCTCTGGGCTCAGAGGCATCTGGGATGGATCATCACACAGTGGAAACGTGTGTTGTGGTCAGATGAATCAGTATTTCAGGTCTTTTTTGTAAGAAATGGATGGTGTGTGCTCCGGACCAAAGACAAAAAGGACTAACCAGACTGTTGAGGATTGTGCTGAGGATTGTGGTGGCGCGCCTGATGCAGAAGATGGAAAGCGAGATGTCCAAAGAACAAGTGGGCTTTAGACCTGGGAGGGGCACGCGGGATCAAATAGCTAGTCTAAAGTTATTGATCGAGAAACATCGTGAGCGTCGACGAAAGCTCTACATCTGTTTTATTGACTACAAAAAAGCGTTCGATATGGTCAAACACGAGCGGCTATGGGGCGGAATGTGTGAGATGGGATTCCCTAGCCACGTGATACAATTGCTACGCTCACTGTACAAAAACCAGCTGGCTGCAGTTCGGACGAGCTATGGTCTCTCAGACTGGTTCTCCATAGGAAAGGGCATTCGACAAGGCTGTGTGGCGTCGCCCGGCCTTTTTAACTTGTACTCAGAGCGAATCATGCGCGAAGCATTGCAGGATTTCACCGGCGAGCTCTATGTGGGAGGCAGGCGTATCACCAACTTACGATATGTGGATGACATGGCTCTGGTGGCGAACTCTATGCGTGAACTGGAACAACTACTGGGACGTGTAAAGGAAGCCAGTGAAAAAGCTGGTCTGTTCTTGAACGTACAGAAGACGAAATTGATGGTGGTCGGCAAGGATGCGAGCACTGACGACGATAAGAGATTTGTACCGGAGACGCTGATGGTTGATGGCGAGGTAGTGGAAGAGATCGAGGCTTTTAACTACCTAGGAGTGATGATCAACCCTGACAGCAATGAGACAACCGAGATACGGCGGTGACTTGCGATTGCGAAGACGGCAGTTATCAGCCTGGCCCCTCTATGGACGGATAGGAACATCCGTCAACGCACAAAGCTACGCTTCCTCCGGTCACTGGTGTTTCCGATTGCCACTTATGGGGCCAAGTCTTGGGCGCTGAAAAAGTCTGATCGGAAGAGAATCGAAGCTTTCGAGAACTGGTCTTACCGCAGAATATTAAGGATTAGCTGGACTGAGAAGAAATCGAACATCTACGTGAGGCAACAGATTGGAGGCAGCTGGAATCTGATGAAGTATTGTGACAAGCTGAAGTTGCGGTATTTTGGCCATGTTATGAGACCGGAGGGAATAGTGGCCGATCACTGGCATGGTCTTCGGAATGCGACGAAGAGGCTGGCAAAAAACGCGAGTGATGGACGGAGTGGTGGCTTTGACCGGGATGGGGCTTTTGACTACTGCCCGCGCAGCGAAAGACAGAGAGGGCTGGAGGGATATTGTGCGACGGGCCACAAACGCTCAGCCCCCCTGAGTCATCCCGCACCATGACAACGACGAGACTGTTACCTGCATCAAGTCCAAAAGCCAGGGTCTGTCATGGTATGGGGTTGTGTCAGTGCCCTTGGTAAAGGTAACTTATGCTTCTGTGATGGCAGCATTAATAAAGAAAAGTACATTGAGATTTTGGAGCAACATATGCTGCCTTCCAGAGAACATATTTTCCAAGGTTCCTGTCTCCTCTGTCCCCAATCGAGAATGTGTGGTGAATTTTGACCTGTTTGCAGGAAGAATTGGACAAAATAACACCTGAAACGCATCATCACTTGGAGTCTTCAGTCCCTAAACATCTTTTAAGTGTTGTGAAAAGGAATGGCAACATTACAAAGTGGTCAATGTTTTATTGTCTCAACTTATTTTGAAATGTGTTGCAAGAATCAAAATTGAAATAAGTGTTGAATAATCAAATAATGGGCTGTTGTATTGTTTTGAGTGCAATACAGGTCAAACATTAATTACAAATCATTGTTTTCAGTTTTAATTTCAATTTCAACATACTGTCCCAACTTTTTCTGATTTGGGGTTATATTTTGTGATGTCTACCTTAGAGAGAATAACAGCACTGAATCACTTTAAATTGTCCAACAAGGTTGGAAACTCTTGTAGCGGGATCCATGCAGAACATTTTAAGCATCAAAAAGCATTTTCTTAGGTCTTTCTCTTTTTTTGCAGAGTTCTGGAAATTGAGATGGTCATTGCAAAACATTGATTTGTGTGTTTTCAACTCTAACTGTGTTGACTTGGAAGTATGTTTATACCTCCTGGCTGTGGCAACCAGCTTTGGGGCTGAAATATCCTGATACTTAGCAAAATTCATGATGCCATCAATCTTCACTAGGGAGCCTGAACCAACAACCACAAACAGCTCCAATGTTCAGTGGTGTAAATTAATTCAGTCTATATACTTTAGAGAGAAAATAAGGATTGCATGAAAGCAGTTCTAATCTGAATTATTTTTTTTTATTAGAACAAAGATAAGTAGTTTCTCCTATTATTGGTTGAGTGGATCATTTGAATTACTGTTGTCTGTAATATTTATATTGCACAGACTGACCAAAACTGGACAGTTGAAGAAAAGTGCTGTCTGGTCTTTTTACAGTCTTCAGCTGTACAGTTTCACTGAGCCAATCTAGTGTCAGATCCCTGTTTTTGGCTGATCGGAGTGGAACCCAGTGTGGTCTTCTCTTGTTGCCATTCGCCTCAATGTTTGACATTGCGCAAGAGTAGTTATTGAATTATTTTAGCCTTCCTGTCAGCTCAACAAGGCATTTCCATCTACAGACTCTATAGACATGTAAGCTCTAGAGACTGCATGAAATTCCCAGGAGATGAACAATTTCTGAAATACTCAGAGCTCGGACCAACAACCATGCATTACATTTTCTCCCTTCTGTTGTTTGATGTGAACATTGGATAATTGGATAATTGTGTGAATGAGCAGGCGTACAGGTGTTCCTACTAAAATGAATATATTTGCAAGTTACCTACATATTTCTTTTCTTTTCTTTTTTTTAAACATATAGTAATCTCATCTCATCATCTCTAG